>NC_053024.1:378696751-378866974 GCF_003073215.2 Triticum urartu | reverse complement strand
AAAAAAAAAAAAAAAAAAAAAAAAAAAAAAAAAAAAAAAAAAAAAAAAAAAAAAAAAAAAACCCCCCCCCCCCCCCCCCCCCCCGGGGCTCCGGCCAAGCAGGCCACCGGCCCAACTGGGCCACGAACCACCAGGCTGGCCCAACCGGCCACCCCCCACTCCCCATATTCCCCCCTGTCGGTGGAAAACCTAGATCGAACCCCGCAACTCACCCACTCCTCCCACGATCCCCCCCACGCCTCTCGCTTCTCCTCCTCCCCGATCCAGATCAGGATCGGGGGAACGCACCCACGGCCGCGACGAGCCCAACGCGCCCCCGCCGCTCAACGCCGACGCCGGTGCTGTCCCTCGCCGCAGCCGCTCGTCTCCCCGTCGCCCGGTCGTCCTCGACCTCCTCTCCGAACGGCCTCAACGATGCCGTCGCCCCGATCGCCTACGTCCACCCCGCCGCCGGACCTCGTCGCCACGCCGCACGTCGTCCCCGTCCTCCCCCTCGACGGCTCCACCGAGCCACGTCGATCCCCTGTCCGCCAACGTCGGTGAGGGCCACGCCCTCCCCTTTCTCCCCTATCCTACACGCGCACCGGCGCCGTCCTTCGCCGCGCGAGCGCGTGCTCACTGCGTCTTTAGCCGCGCCCGGCGACTCCCCTGCGGCTCTCTACACTCCGCGGGCTCACCGCAGCGCCTTGCAGCTCCTCCGCCGCCAGGCGCCCGCTGCTGCGCCCCCGCTGGCCTGCACGCTCGCAGCCGCCTCCACCACCTTCCGCCGTGCTCGTGGCCACCCAGACCTCACCCCGTAGGCCACCGCCCCTCACCTCGCTGCCCTGCTCCGGTCGGTTGCGGCCGCCCTGCCGTGGCCGCCGGCCAGCCAACACACGCCCGGGGCCGGCGACCCGGCGCCCACCGGCCCCGCTCGGGTGCCCAGCCGGGTCCCGGCGTCCACCCGCGCCCGTGTGCCCAATAAGGCCCCCAGGGCCTTTGACAGAGGGGCCCGGCCCCAGAATAAAAAAAGAAAGGGGAACAAAAATAAAATAAAAATAAATAGATAATAATAATTTAATTAATTAATTAATTAAGTTAATTAATCGTAATTAGATTAACCTAACTAACTAATTAGTTTAATTAAACAGTAGTTAGTTTAGTTAAACACTTATTAGGCTAAACAGTCAATGACCAGTGGGCCCCACACGTCAGTTGACCAGTCAACACCTCTGTTGACTGCTGACGTCATGCTGATGTCATGATGACGTCAGCAAGCACTGTTCTGGATAATGTTGTATTAAAATAATTAAATAAATCCTGAAAGTGATTTAAATCTTTTAAAATTAATAGAAAATAAACCGCAGCTCAGATGGAAAAACTTTGTACATGAAAGTTGCTCAGAACGATGAGACGAATTTGAATACGCATCCCATTTATCCGCCACGCATCCCTAGCATAGCGAACACGCAACTTTCCCCCTCTGTTTCATATGTGCGAAAACGCGAAACACCGGGGATACTTTCACGGATGTTTCCCCCCTTCACCGGTATCACCTCATACCGCGATAGGGCACCCCTAGCACCGCTACTTGTCATGTCATGCATCGCTATGCATCTGTTTGCTTAAATATTTATTGTTTATCCCCCCTCTTCTCTCGCTAGACACCGAGACCGACGCCGCTGCTACCCAGTACGACTACGGAGTTGACGATCCCTCTCTCTTGCCAGAGCAACCAGGCAAGCCCCCCCTTTGATCACCAGATATCGCCTACTCTTCTCTATACTGCTTGCATTAGAGTAGTGTAGCATGTTACTGCTTCCCGTTAATCCTATACTGATGCATAGCCTGTCCTTGCTACTACTGTTGTTACCTTTACCTGCAATCCTAATGCTTAGTATAGGATGCTAGTTTATCATCAGTGGCCCTACATCCTTGTCTGTCTGCCATGCTATACTATCGGGCCGTGATCACTCGGGAGTTGATCACGGGTATATACTATTTACTTTATACATGATACATGTGGTGACTAAAGATGGGTCGGCTTGAGGAGCACCCGCGAGTGGATCTTTGAGGCAGAGCGACAGGGCAGGTTCCGACCACCTAGGAGAGAGGTGGGCCTGGCCCTGGTCGACGTTCGCGGATACTTAACACGCTTAACGAGATCTGGATATTTAATCTGAGTCTGGCCATTTGGTCTATACGCACTAACCATCTACGCGGGAGTAGTTATGGGTATCCCGGCGTCGTGGTATCAGCCGAAGCCTTCGTGACGTCAGCTACTGAGTGGCGCGCGCCGGATTGGACTGGAACGCCACTAGGCTAGGTCTGCTTTCGGCCGCGTACGCAACGTGTAGGTGTGCTAAGGGCGATGTGCCCAGACCCCTGTGCGCTTAGGTTTAGATTGGCGTGCTGACCTCTCTGTTGTGCCTAGGTGGGGCTACGACGTGTTGATCTTCTGAGGCCGAGCATGACCCAGGAAAGTGTGTCCGGCCAAATGGGATCGAGCGTGTTGGGGAATGTGGTGCACCCCTGCAGGGAAGTTAATCTATTCGAATAGCCGTGATCTTCGGTAACGGGACGATTTGGAGTTGTACCTTGACCTTATGACAACTAGAACCGGATACTTAATAAAACACACCCTTCCAAGTGCTAGATACAACCGATGATCGCTCTCTCACAGGGCGACGAGGGGAGGATCATCGGTTAGGATTATTCTATGCGATGCTACTTGGAGGACTTCAGTCTACTCTCTTCTACATGTTGCAAGACGGAGGCTGCCAGAAGCGTAGTCTTCGAAAGGACTAGCTATCCCCCTCTTATTCCGGCTTTCTGCAGTCCAGTCCACATATAATAGCCTTATTCCAGTTGATACCAATGCATACATATGTAGTGTAGCTCCTTGCTTGCGAGTACTTTGGATGAGTACTCACGGTTGCTTTCTCCCCCTTTTCCCCCTTTCCCTTCTTTCTGGTTGTCGCAACCAGATGCTGGAGTCCAGGAGCCAGACGCCACCGTCGACGACCACTCCTACTACACCGGAGGTGCCTACTACTACGTGCTGCCCGCTGACGATGACCAGGAGTAGTTTAGGAGGATCCCAGGCAGGAGGCCTGCGCCTCTTTCGATCTGTATCCCAGTTTGTGCTAGCCTTCTTAAGGCAAACTTGTTTAACTTATGTCTGTACTCAGATATTGTTGCTTCCGCTGACTCGTCTATGATCGAGCTCTTGTATTCGAGCCCTCGAGGCCCCTGGCTTGTAATATGATGCTTGTATGAATTATTTTGTTTGTAGAGTTGTGTTGTGATATCTTCCCGTGAGTCCCTGATCTTGATCGTACACGTTTGCGTGTATGTTTAGTGTACGATTAAATCGGGGCGTCACAAGTTGGTATCAGAGCCGACTGCCTGTAGGAATCCCCCTTCTACACTCCTTGGCCGAAGTCGAGTCTAGTCATTACAAAACTTTTACTAACATGGCTGTGTGTCTTACAGGCCCACGTCGCCATTGGGTGGTATTAGAATCTTTTACTCCTCGATCCTTACTCTGGGATTCTGACTCTCTCCTACTCGGGTTAAATGATTTTACTAAACCTGACTCTAGGTTCTCGTAACTACTTTCTCCCGGAGAGCCCCTTATCACAAATGATCGCATGCTACACCAGAAGATTCCGAAGATACTCTCCAATGTTCTCTTGAGACTTTGTGCCTACCGCCTTGCAGTTCGTTGCTGCCTGAATGTCCCTATGGATAATTCTCGCACTTATCGAGTATCTGCTCACCCCCAGTTGTTCATGTGTTTCACAATGGTCTTAGAAATACTATTTGATCCTCCAATAATCCTTAGTAGCTTATTGCTCTGCAATACTTGTCTGCTTGCATTATGGATGCTTTTCATATGTCTGGCAATATTCGTTAGTATCCTTAGACACCGTAAATTTTGATCCTATTGATTCAACATGTGTGCGAATGCACACTATTATCAGTTGATCCTTTTAAATTATTTTTCTGGCTCAGACGTCATTTTTGAACATGAGCTTGTTCTGGACCAATCTGTTGCCGTCAATTGTACCCTTAGGTCCATTGAACTTATCCACCCTTGCTCAGAGCGTCTGCTTCTGATCCTTCTATTTGGGAATCATAATTTCTTTGATAACTAAGCATCAAATCATTCAGGTGTTCTATAATCTGATGCCCTTGCATCCTTTCTTCAACTGATTGTGTGCCGATGCTCACATCAGCTCCGCTATGGACCGTCGGATCCTTTATTGGATTATTATTCGACAGTGTCCTCCTTAATCAATAACCACGTGAGCCTTTCCTCTGATACATAATGCCTTTGGTAAATTGTATCCTCTGCTTTCTCAACCATGCTCAGCTTTTGAGCTGGTGGGATTTACTATTGAAGATTGTGGTATATATTTCCATGATACCTTGATGGGTTGAACCTATGCCTTCCTTAATATGTGTGAACTCGAAAGTTTTCACGAGTCATACACTCCTGGTATTTTGCCAGATAAAATTTCAACACTACAACTTATTATAAAGTGAGAAGTGAATGAAAGGTTATGCATTGGAGAAGTGGGAGTCGACCTTGAACTTTGTGTTCATGCCCATGGACACGATGCAGATCTTATCATTAAAGCTTCTCTTAAATTAATTATTCCTTTGGTATAAGTTCATCTTATATCTGGGATCTGGCCTTTTTGCAATCGTGGTTCCAACCATGTTCTCCTTTAAATGCCATTTCGCGTGCAAGTTTAAGCGCTTGTCTTCTGTAGAGCAATACCCCAGTCCAACCTCTACTGTGATCTGTCATCGAGTATTACCCCCTCTGGCATCTCGAGATTATCACGGAACTGCATAACTTCTTATGAGTTCTTCTTCAAGTATTATTTGACTTCCGATGCATCATCATTTGACTTGATGTCATCGCCGACCGATTACATCTTCATGAAATCTCTCGACAAATGTGTCGTGGTCATCATCAACATCCTGAGCTCTCCCAAGATATATATATCGAATTCTTGATGAGAAATACCATCCTCGCCCCTCAATGGTTTGTGTTATCACCGACCACTTTATTGCCTCCCGTTCAACACAAACTTATTCGTGTTTTGTGTTATACCTTGAGATCCTTACTATCCAACATTTGTTCTTCTTTACCTTGGAATATTACCACCTTTTATGTCAAGAATGTCGTGGTAATTTACCACCTCTGGAGAATTCTTGTTATAGTAATATCTCTCGCCTTTTGTGTTCATTTCTTGGTCTCTGTGTTGTTTCTATCCGGAATACCGACAAATGGTCTGTGATGTGCAAATTCTAAACTTCTAGCAACCCTATTGCTTTGAAGTTATTGGTCTACAGTTTCATTCTAAGTCTATTGCTTATTGAATCATCATTCAAACATTGATTGTGCTACCTAGTCCAGGTTCCTGGGTGCACCCTTCTATCATTGTTCAGTTGTGTATGTTTCCCTCGAGCATACATCATTATATCATTTGATCCGACAAATGATATTTCCTTGTTCACATGATTGTGGAAATCTAACCTTTGGAAATCTCGATGATTTGTTGCTGAGCCTATCAGCCACCTCCTCATCCTCTCCTTGGTTTAGTGATGAACTCTTATTTCAGAACTTGCTTCCATAGTTCATTTCCCGAGAATCTTACAGTGTCTTCTCGACAATTTGTGTTGCACTTTTCTTCTCAAGCATTCTGAGTCTGAGTTATCCTGACACCAATCAGATCTGAATCTCGGTCAGATATGATGATGGGAACATTTCCCAAGAGTTATAACAATGGTCTTTATGTGACCCGGTAAGGTGATGTCATGCCTAGCACACCTGGCCGGAGGCCCTATTGTTATAGATTCCTTTTTCAGCAAGGTTATCCATTCTTCCGTGAGGAAATTGTAAGACTTATTCCACAAGTTATTCCTGATGGATCCTTTGTGTTTCCAAGGTCCGATCTTTACTTGAAGACCTTGTCAATGCCCATCTCGAAACATGTCTATGGTACTCTGATTTTCAACAAGAACATTTGCAGCCCAATGCTAAATGTTTCCTGCTCATTTATCCAAACCCCGTTGTATGGGTAATGTCATGAAAATTCTTCCCCTTTCCTAAAGGGTTTTCTACATTATATCATGTCACGGATACCATGCTCTGTTTGTCCTTGGGAAGGATATACCCCTAAAATATGTGTTTAAACACATTTTCCTTTCCATTGTTCCGTTTAATGTGTTGATCACATTTCCTTTCCATTGTACTGTTTAACCTTTCCAGTAATCTGACTTGACTGAGCAGTGATAATTTCCTGCTTAGTAAGCACCTCGTTGTATAACTCTATCAGTAAGAGCCTGTTACTATTGTTGATGACATTCCGATAACCACCGATGGACAAGAACTTTGCCTATTGGTCCGCCTCGTTCAACGAGCAGGAAAATGGTTCTCTTTGTCCCTCGCCCTTGGTATCGACGTTGTTGTCGACATAATCGACAGACTACCCTCTGACATGCCGTGCTATCATGACTATGCAAGATGTCACCGCTCCTCCTACTTTTGAACCACATGGTGGGCCCATAACCCACAGTTCCACAAGATCGAAACCTGACTCTCCTGTACACCCCCTGTTCCCAAAGTTATTCCTCGCGCGTGGCCTCGTATGTAATCCACGGGCCACCATCCTAGTGATCTATTCTGGTAACAGACGCAATACTCAATCTCGTTGCTTTGGACCCCTTTCGCATGTTGTTTCAGACATCGAACGATTGCCTATCCGTTTGAAACTACTCATGGTACCTTCTTACTTTGCTCTCGATAACTTCTTAAGTTTCAATTCGAGAGATACTTATGCTTCTTCCCCTGAGTTAACCGTCCGATGCTTAATTTTGTTAGAATCCATCCATATAGAGTTTCCCCTTCTTACCCTTTCGTAAGTACGGTGAAGATCCTAAGGAAGGACGGCAACTTCATCATGATGACCTGAAGCAGAGGAATGAAGTCGTCAGTGCTATGGATCGACCACCTCGAGAAGAGCAACCAAGACCGAGAAGATTCGTTAGGATTTCGTAACCAGACCTTTCCCCCTTATTCCACCTCTTAAATCTCGGGACGAGATTTCTTGTAGTGGAGGAGAATTGTGACGCCCGGATAGTTACGCTGCAGTAACCCTCCGCTAATGATGCCACATCACCTCGATTTCTGTGGCTAATCTCACAATAGTTCAAAACCGATTTGAATTCAATTTAAAAATCATGCAAACAATAAAATATTTTCAAATATTAAAACTAAAATGTTGGGGTGTTGCCAAATAATGCATAGGCAATTATTGTGGAGAAACCACAATTTTATAAAAGGTGTAAGTGCACTAAAATATTTAAAACAGCAGCAAAACATTTAGCAAACTGCCCTTTTCAATTTGATAAAAATATTAAACTATTTGTTTTATTGCCAAAAACTTATGGGGCAGTGGCATACTTATTAAAACTAAATTAGGAACCAGTGGTGTAGTTTATAAAACCAAATTCAAAAGGAAATTAAAATAAAAACAGTAAAACAGAAATATAAAATAAAACCAAAATAAACAAAAGAGAAAGCACTCACCCCCCCCCCCCCCCCCCCCCCCCCACGGGGCTCCGGCCCAGCAGGCCACCGGCCCAACTGGGCCACGAACCACCAGGCTGGCCCAACCGGCCACCCCCCACTCCCCATATTCCCCCCGTCGGTGGAAACCTAGATCGAACCCCCCCACCCACTCCCACGATCCCCCCCACGCCTCTCGCTTCTCCTCCTCCCCGATCCAGATCGGGATCGGGGGAACGCACCCACGGCCGCGACGAGCCCGACGCGCCCCCGCCGCTCAACGCCGACGCCGGTGCTGTCCCTCGCCGCAGCCGCTCGTCTCCCCGTCGCCCGGCCGTCCTCGACCTCCTCTCCGAACGGCCTCAACGACGCCGTCGCCCCGATCGCCTACGTCCACCCGCCGCCGGACCTCGTCGCCACGCCGCACGTCGTCCCCGTCCTCCCCCTCGACGGCTCCACCGAGCCACGCCGATCCCCTGCCCGCCAACGTCGGTGAGGGCCACGCCCTCCCCTTTCTCCCCTGTCCTACACGCGCACCGGCGCCGTCCTTCGCCGCGCGAGCGCGTGCTCACCGCGTCTTTAGCCGCGCCCGGCGACTCCCCTGCGGCTCTCTACACTCCGCGCGCTCACCGCAGCGCCTTGCAGCTCCTCCGCCGCCAGGCGCCCGCTGCTGCGCCCCGCTGCCTGCACGCTCGCAGCCGCCTCCACCGCCCTTCCGCCGTGCTCGTGGCCACCCAGACCTCACCCCGTAGGCCACCGCCCCTCACCTCGCTGCCCTGCTCCGGTCCGGTTGGCCGCCCTGCGTGGCCGCCGGCCAGCCAACACACCCGGGGCCAGGCGACCCGGCGCCCACCAGCCCCGCTCGGGTGCCCAGCCGGGTCCCGGCGCCCACCCGCGCCCGTGTGCCCGATAAGGCCCCCAGGGCCTATGACAGAGGGGCCCGGCCCCAGAATAAAAAATATGTAAAATAAATAAAATAAATAAATAGATAATAATAATTTAATTAATTAATTAATTAAGGAATTAATTTAAGTTAATTAATCATAATTAGATTAACCTAACTAACTAATTAGTTTAATTAAATAGTAGTTAGTTTAGTTAAACACTTATTAGGCTAAACAGTCAATGACCAGTGGGTCCCACACGTCAGTTGACCAGTCAACACCTCTGTTGACTGCTGACGTCATGCTGACGTCATGATGACGTCAGCAAGCACTGTTCTGGATAATGTTGTATTAAAATAATTAAATAAATCCTGAAAATGATTTAAATCTTTTAAAATTAATAGAAAATAAACCGCAGCTCAGATGGAAAAACTTTGTACATGAAAGTTGCTCAGAACGACGAGACGAATTTGAATACGCAGCCCGTTTATCCGCCACGCATCCCTAGCATAGCGAACACGCAACTTTCCCCCTCTGTTTCATCTGTGCGAAAACGCGAAACACCGGGGATACTTTCCCGGATGTTTCCCCCCCTTCACCGGTATCACCTCATACCGCGATAGGGCACCCCTAGCACCGCTACTTGTCATGTCATGCATCGCTATGCATCTGTTTGCTTAAATATTTATTGTTTATCCCCCCTCTTCTCTCGCTAGACACCGAGACCGACGCCGCTGCTACCCAGTACGACTACGGAGTTGACGATCCCTCTCTCTTGCCAGAGCAACCAGGCAAGCCCCCCCTTTGATCACCAGATATCGCCTACTCTTCTCTATACTGCTTGCATTAGAGTAGTGTAGCATGTTACTGCTTCCCGTTAATCCTATACTGATGCATAGCCTGTCCTTGCTACTACTGTTGTTACCTTTACCTGCAATCCTAATGCTTAGTATAGGATGCTAGTTTATCATCAGTGGCCCTACATCCTTGTCTGTCTGCCATGCTATACTATCGGGCCGTGATCACTCGGGAGTTGATCACGGGTATATACTATTTACTTTATACATGATACATGTGGTGACTAAAGATGGGTCGGCTTGAGGAGCACCCGCGAGTGGATCTTTGAGGCAGAGCGACAGGGCAGGTTCCGACCACCTAGGAGAGAGGTGGGCCTGGCCCTGGTCGACGTTCGCGGATACTTAACACGCTTAACGAGATCTGGATATTTAATCTGAGTCTGGCCATTTGGTCTATACGCACTAACCATCTACGCGGGAGTAGTTATGGGTATCCCGGCGTCGTGGTATCAGCCGAAGCCTTCGTGACGTCAGCTACTGAGTGGCGCGCGCCGGATTGGACTGGAACGCCACTAGGCTAGGTCTGCTTTCGGCCGCGTACGCAACGTGTAGGTGTGCTAAGGGCGATGTGCCCAGACCCCTGTGCGCTTAGGTTTAGATTGGCGTGCTGACCTCTCTGTTGTGCCTAGGTGGGGCTACGACGTGTTGATCTTCTGAGGCCGAGCATGACCCAGGAAAGTGTGTCCGGCCAAATGGGATCGAGCGTGTTGGGGAATGTGGTGCACCCCTGCAGGGAAGTTAATCTATTCGAATAGCCGTGATCTTCGGTAACGGGACGATTTGGAGTTGTACCTTGACCTTATGACAACTAGAACCGGATACTTAATAAAACACACCCTTCCAAGTGCTAGATACAACCGATGATCGCTCTCTCACAGGGCGACGAGGGGAGGATCATCGGTTAGGATTATGCTATGCGATGCTACTTGGAGGACTTCAGTCTACTCTCTTCTACATGTTGCAAGACGGAGGCTGCCAGAAGCGTAGTCTTCGAAAGGACTAGCTATCCCCCTCTTATTCCGGCTTTCTGCAGTCCAGTCCACATATAATAGCCTTATTCCAGTTGATACCAATGCATACATATGTAGTGTAGCTCCTTGCTTGCGAGTACTTTGGATGAGTACTCACGGTTGCTTTCTCCCCCTTTCCCCCCTTTCCCTTCTTTCTGGTTGTCGCAACCAGATGCTGGAGTCCAGGAGCAAGACACCACCGTCGACGACCACTCCTACTACACCGGAGGTGCCTACTACTACATGCTGCCCGCTGACGACGACCAGGAGTAGTTTAGGAGGATCCCAGGCAGGAGGCCTGCGCCTCTTTCGATCTGTATCCCAGTTTGTGCTAGCCTTCTTAAGGCAAACTTGTTTAACTTATGGCGTACTCAGATATTGTTGCTTCCGCTGACTCGTCTATGATCGAGCTCTTGTATTCAAGCCCTCGAGGCCCCTGGCTTGTAATATGATGCTTGTATGACTTATTTTGTTTGTAGAGTTGTGTTGTGATATCTTCCCGTGAGTCCCTGATCTTGATCGTACACGTTTGCGTGTATGTTTAGTGTACGATTAAATCGGTGCGTCACAATGAGCCTCTTGCTTCATGTGCTTAGTGATATGCTCCATAACCCTCAGCTACTTTCCCACTTCCACATATGACCTAAACCCTAAGCCAAACTCGGTCCTACCGATTCTTCCTATCCGGCGCCACCGAGTTTCACTTGTCATAAGCCACTGCCAAACCCTAATCAGTTCGATCTCACCGATGGGATCTCGGTCTCACCAAGATGGGCTTGCAAACTCTCTGTTACCCATTGCAATATTCTCGGTCCCACCGAGATATGCAATCGGTTCCACCGAGTTTTGCTTGGCCAAATCTCAGTCTCACTTATTACCCAAATTGGTCCCACGGAGTTTGAGTAATCGGTCAAACCGAGTTTTGGATTCACCCTAACCCTAGCACATCGGTCCCACCGAGTTGATCCAGTCGGTCCCATCGAAATCTCTAACGGTCACTAGGTTTACCTTTTCGGTCCGACCGAGTTTGTTGATTCGGTCCCACCGAGATTGGAAAACTGTGTGTAACGGTTGGATTTTGTGTGGAGGCTATATATATCCCTCCACCTCCTCTTCATTCGATGAGAGAGCTATCAGAACGCATACACCATTCCAACTCATATGTTCTGAGAGAGAACCACCTACTCATGTGTTGAGACCAAGATATTCCATTCCTACCATATGAATCTTGATCTCTAGCCTTCCTAAGTTGCTTTCCACTCAAATCTTCTTTCCACCAAATCCAAATCCTATGAGAGAGAGTTGAGTGTTGGGGAGACTATCATTTGAAGCACAAGAGCAAGGAGTTCATTACCTACACACCATTTGTTACTTCTTGGAGAGTGGTGTCTCCTAGATTGGCTAGGTGTCACTTGGGAGCCTCCGACAAGATTGTGGAGTTGAACCAAGAAGTTTGTAAGGGCAAGGAGATCACCTACTTCGTGAAGATCTACCGCTAGTGAGGCAAGTCCTGTGTGGGCGATGGCCATGGTGGGATAGACAAGGTTGCTTCTTCGTGGACCCTTTGTGGGTGGTTGCTTCTTCGTGGACCCTTCGTGGGTGGAACCCTGTGTGGACTCTCGCAACCGTTACCCTTTATGGGTGGAGCCC
This sequence comes from Triticum urartu, assembly GCF_003073215.2. Classification (NCBI taxonomy): domain Eukaryota; kingdom Viridiplantae; phylum Streptophyta; class Magnoliopsida; order Poales; family Poaceae; genus Triticum; species Triticum urartu. The sequence goes on along the minus strand of NC_053024.1, from coordinate 378,855,006 downwards.
TGTGTGGACTCGCGCAACCGTTACCCTTTGTGGGTTGAAGTCTCCATCAACGTGGATGTAGGATAGCACCACCTATCCGAACCACGGGAAAAACATCCGTGTCTCAAATTGCGTTTGATCTCTCCAAACCCTTCCCTTTACATTCTTGCAAGTTGCATGCTTTACATTCCGCTGCTCATATACTCTTTGCATGCTTGCTTGATATGTATTGTGTGTGTTGAAATTGTGCCTAAACTCCACTTAAACCGAAAAAGCTTAAAAATTGCAACTTTAGCATTAAGTGTCTAATCCCCCCCCTCTAGACACATCTGCTTCTAGATCCTACAAATTTCAATTCCTCTGTTGCACAAACAGACTCAGCGTAAGCAGCATCGCCTTCTTCACACTCCAAGGCTATCTTGCGATTTCCATGCACTGTGATAGTGCCCTTATGACCCAGCATTTTAAGCTGCAAATAAACATAACAAGGCCTTGCCATGAACCTAGCGTAAGCTGGCCACCCAAATAGAGCGTGATAAGGGCTCTTGATTTTAACCACTTCGAAGGTCAACATTTCAGATCTAGAATCGTATTCATCACCAGAGGCAACCTCCAAATATATTTTGCCCACTGGATATGCCGACTTACCAGGCACCACACCGTGAAAAAGAGTGTTTGATGGCTTAAGATTTTTATCAGTTAATCCCATGCGGCGAAAAGTGTCATAATAAAGGATATTGATGCTACTACCTCCATCCATGAGCACCTTAGTGAATTTGTATCCTCCAACCTAAGGCGCCACCAACAAAGCCAAGTGACCCGGGTTATCAACCCGGGGCGGGTGAACTTCACGGCTCCAAAGAATAGGGTGTTCAGACCATCACAAGTAAAGTGGAATTGCCGGCTCAACCGCGTTTACTGCCCTCTTATGGAGTTTCTGATCTCTCTTACACAAACTTGTGGTGAAGACATGATACTGTCCACTATTCAACTGCTTCGGATTACTCTGATAACCAGACTGTTGCTGATTCCTTGACCAGACTGTTGATTAAAACCACCCTGATTGCTTTGGCCCTGAAAACCAGAACTAGAACCGTCACCACCGTAACCCGGACCGTGAGAGCAGGATCCTAAGCCGCCGTCTGGCCCATGATTGTTCTGAAAAAACTTTGAATTTTTGTACTCTCTCATAATGAAGCAATCCTTCCAAAGGTGAGCGCCCGGCTTTTCCCATGTACCATGCTTTGGGCAGGGCAGATTCATCATCTCTTCAAGATTGAAATTTTTCCCTCCAAACCGAGGGGGTGGCTTTCCCTTACGACGCTAACCATTATTCTGCGTATTGGTGTTAGCCACAAAATCCAAACTACTATCAGCTTTGCGCTTACCATTGCCCCCTTGATTCGCCGGGTTATGTTGTTGCCCTCTGGTGTTGCTACTCTTATTTCCCTTACCCGGCCTTTCCTCATCAGACTCGGGTTCTTGGTACTATTAGAGTCGGCATACTTGACCGGAGCCGCCGTTAGCTCCCCCATGTCACTGTAGTGGCGTTTGGGTCGCCCCAACTTCTGCTTAAGAGGCATGAAATGGAAGTTTTTCTCCAACATTAGAACTGCTGAACCGGCATTGATACAATATGATGAGTGCAGGATGGCCGCGACCCAGCGTACCCAATGGGTTGTTGACTTACCCTCCTCTTGGACACAGGAGTCCAAATCTACGATAGACATATGCTGCTTGCACGTGCCTTTAAAGTTCTGGATAAATCGGGCTTTTAACTCAGCCCATGATCCAATGGAGTTGGCAGGCAGCCCTTTCAACCAAGTACGAGCCATCCCATGCAACATCATAGTGAAATACTTAGCACATGCAGCATCGCCAACATCCAGCGGCTCCATTGCCATCTCATAACTTTCAACCCAAGCTTTAGGGGGTTGATCTGCAGTGTAGTTAGGCACCTTACGAGGACCCTTGAAATCCTTGGGCAAACGCTCGTTACGCAGAGCCGACACTAAACATGGCATGCCCAAGGATCTAGAGGTCATTCCTGCCTCCACCGAAGCTATCGGATAAGCCGGAGAATACTGATGAGCCGTTTGCTGAGCCGCCAGCTCGGCCTCCCGGCGCGTTCTAACCAGATCCACCAGAGCCTGAGCATTGGCACCACCGTGCACCGGGTCATGTCCACGAGGCTGGTTACAGCATCGTTCACTACTTGAAACTACTGGCAATTCAATGTGCCTGCTGTAACTCCGGCTCGGACGAGGGGTTGAGTGAATCCGCTCGCGACTATAAGAATAAGCCGCCTGTTGAGCCATGGCTGTCTGAAGGAGTTCCCTGGTGCGTCGTGTCTCTATCGCTGTTGGAGATTCGCCTTCAACTGGTAGAACCGCCAACCGCGATGCCGCAGCGATCATATTGTCTAAAGGGTTAGAATAATGACCCAGTGGCGTCGAAACATGCCGAGGTGGAGTATTATTCACATGTGGAGAGCCCATCATGCGTGGTTGAACCGGCGCTCCCGCCCTAGGCGCTTCAACCGTCCGGTTTACCACCGGCGGGTCACTGGTCCCCGCTCCGGGCGTGTTGAAGAGGTTCCTTGGCTCATAAACCGGGGATAGATGACTCTGGTGCCTCCTCCTGATGACCTCATTCGAAGTGTTCTGATCCAACGTGACCCGGAAGGAATCCGCTTGGATCCGTTGTGCCTGAGCATCCAAAACAGCCCGTTCTGGAGCCATCCTAGCATTCTCAGCCGCCAGCTCTTCCTTGGCTTGAGCTATCTCATTTCGCAACTTAGCCACATCCACCTTGTGATGTTCCTGGTTGTCCGGGGTTACCTCCACCCCCATCAAAGTCGCCAGACCCTCTAACAATTCGGTAAGAACTTAAGTCGACGGGCGCGTAGAGCCGTAGCACCAGCCACCGCAGCAGCCATTGAACTGGAGGTCATAGCCACGGCGGTTGTTGAACCAAGCACCGGTTGTGTACCGGCCATGAAGATCGCAACCCTGTTCGGCGGCTCGTACGGGTCCGGAATACTGTCACCATCGGAATAGCCCCCAAGCCGGCTGTCTTGCAGTTGATACAATGAATTGGTCTCACCCGTGGATGACTCACCATCAGAATAGATGGCTGTCTCACCACCAGACATAGATCCGTCTTCAAATTCCACCCCATGGATAAACCCAACAAAGGCGCGTTTCATGGCGGGCTGAACCTGGGCGGGTTGTGCACGCTGAGCTGTCTCGACGATGTCGGTGCAGATGTCCGGCTCAGGGCCTGGTTCGCCGATCTTGCTGATGAAAACATGGATTCCGCCATAGGGGACCCGGTACCCGTACCCGATTGAGCCGGCCTCGCGGCCCCAGCCTGCATCGTCGATGTAGAGCTTGCCGCGAGGATTCTTGGTCATCCAGCCCACAGCGTATCCCTTGATCCCTTCAAAGTTGCCCTGTAAGAACTCGAAACCACCGTGTGCAGGCCCCACGGTGGGCGCCAACTGTCGTGGAATTGTCACGGCAGATGTCCTAGTGGAAGGACTTAGTCGTGGAGCCATCGCAACTAGGTTAGCTTAAAGGGGTTAAACGGGAGAAAGGACACAGGGAGTTTATACTGGTTCGGCCCCTTGCGGTGAAGGTAAAGGCCTAGTCCAGTTTGAGGTGGCATTGCTTGGGTTTCGATTACCAGGGAGCGAATACGCTTGACCTAGTTCTCGATCTCTTGTTTCTTGCCCTAAACCGCCGTCGGGTCGTCCCTTTATATACACAAGTTGACGCCCAGCGCTCACGGAGTCCCGGCCGGCTCATACACAACGTGTCCAGTTCGGTGACTAACTACGCATGCCTTATAATACAAGTCATACATATATGGCAGTTTACACATATGGGCTTTATGTCGCCTTTGGGTTTCGGGCCTTCAGTAAGCTTGCTTTGTGAACCGCCATCTTCGTGGGCTTTGTTTTCATGAACCACCAGCGGTATGACCAAACCCCTCCTAGGCGGGTCATACCCAATAGTTATATCCCCAACACTAGATATCATCCCCTACCCATTCTCTTCTCTTACCACTCCCGTTGCTCAGCCCCGCACATACCCCACAACCACCACCCATCGACAAACAGATGTTGCAACAGCGCATTTCTACAAGCCCACCTCAAACGACCAGTATTGCTTTCAAGGATAGTTACCCTACTGTTAGGTCGCGATCACAAAATAGTGTTGCATCAGCGTTGCGATGCTACTAAAGATGTTGCTTGACTGCAGCCAAGGGAGGTGCTCGCTAGTGCCACAACCTGGTGGCTGGTGCTGCAAGGAAGTGCTCCCGGCCGGTGGTGCATCCATGTTCTTGTTATCATTGCAAGTGCGACAAGGTGGTGCATGCGATGGGGGTTGCAACATCGTATGTGCTTCAAGCACATCGTTGGCATTTTGGGATGCACCGAAGCTTTAGGCACATCAGCTGATTGCAAGGTCGTCGATGCCTAAGGCACATCGTTGGTTCCAACATATCCGTTTCTTGAGGTACATTGATGCATGCCCTGTGCAACGGCAACAACCACAACATGGGTGATATTGTGCAATGGTGACCGCAGTGTCGTTCATGTTGTGATGGGGGGATGCACATCATCCGTGCATGGCAGACCAGTCAAACAACTACGTTGGAACAAATCCAATGGCTCGTGACCTGATTGATCTTTGTCGAAGATGAGCTATGTAGCGTGAACGCTAATAAGTAGTCGACTGATCACACTGAGCGGTGCACGGCCTAGAACCCTTCTATCTATGTTATAGTGCATATTTAGAACCATTGGCTGCCACGTAGCTTCATTTTCTAAACTTGGCCAAAACAATCCATATTTCTAAATTAGAAACATAATTAGAAAAAAATAAAGCATATATAAAATAGAAAGGAAGTTACACTTGTAACATGTGAGAAATTTTAAAAAATCAAACTTTTTTCTTCCTAATAACCAAGAGCTCTATGTATTATTCAGAAGGAAAGAGTTGCACGGTTAATAGGAAAAAACAGACCAGATATAAACGATACAAAGTCGCAACGGCCTAAAACCAATGGACGGGGCCTGCAAAAGCACCACAAAACATAACTGATACACCAACAACTGTCAACCAAAAGATGACCTCACAACATTGTGCTATCGTAGCACACTCCCCTAAGTGAGCCAGATACGACATGGCCGTTTTAGCGAAGGGGTGAAGACCCCGACATGCTTCCAAAGAAGCACAAATGACACAATGTGAGGCACCGCACCACAACATCAGCAATGCCTCCCATGTCGAAGAGGAGGAGAAACCAAACCTGCTATGAAATGAATGGTTTGGTCCAGGCCGACTTTATTGCTCAAGAAAGTGCGCCTCTAGAATCTTGTGTTGCATGAAACTACAAAGCTCTCGAGACAACCTCAGTTGAGATCACTACCCCTGCATCAATCTTGTCATGATGCTCTGTGAAGCCACCCTTCACCTACTTCTAGCCAACTTCCCTACCTCCACCGCCTAGATGTGGCCTCAATGCCACTAGCCAAAACCCAAGCTACGTCCGCTACTTTTGAACCGCGTTGGGATTTCCCCGAAGAGGACATGATGATGCAGTAAAATAGAGATAGGTATTTCTCTCAGTTAAGAATCAAGGTTATCAATCCAGTAGGAGAACCACACAACACCTCGTTAGCAGCACCTGCACACAAACAACAAATCCTTGCAACCCAACGCGAACAAGGGTGTCGGTGCGGAACGACACCTATGGGATCACAAGAATCCCTACTACGGTTGGCGGGGCGCGGGGTCGTGAGAAGAGCGGATCAAGCAGGCAGCACACGGTTCGTTTATCCAGATTCGGGCCGCAAGGATGCGTAAAACCCTACTCCTGCTTTGGTGGATTGGATATCTGTGTTCTTGAGCTAGCTATGGGGCGTGAGGAGCTCCAAAGAGCCAAATCCCTCTCCTGGTCGCCTCGGGCCTCCTTTTATAGGAAAAGGGGTTGCCACAGTGGCATACAGGAGATAGAAAGGGAATAGTGATGCGAGGTTATCCCTCGCATTACATGACAAGGCGCATTTAATGCGTCTTGCTTAAGTGTCCTTGCTTTATCGGGGACGGGGGAGATATCTGCCTCGTCCGTCGCCGCTCCTTCTTGTGTCGACACGCGCCCTGGCCAGCGACGCCTGAGATGCCACGTAGGCAGGCAGGCAGCTGAGGTGGCACAGCGGTGGGTCTTCACGAAGATCTGCATGCCGCCACGCAGGTGCTTGCCCAGCTGGTTGGGTCGGCAGCTGCATGCATGCGGTGGTGGAGGCTCAGTCGGCGTGGGCCTGACGGTGGCCCTGCCGGTGTCCTCAGCAAGGGCCTTGCCGGGGCCCCGGCAAGGGTCTTGCCGAGGCGCCTGCTGTCATCCCCGGCAAGGCGCTTGCCGGGGGCCTTGTGGTCTTCCTCGGCTGGGATCCCGCCAAGGGTTTTTGTCTCCTTAGTGCGTATCCGGTCTTGAATGTCTTCACAAAGATCTGCATGTCGCCACGGGGATGTCTCCCGAATCCTTGCCCTTTGGGGGCAGTGGACTCAAGGGTGATTCACTCCGTAGGCGTGGGACGAGTCGCCACGGCAAGGGTCTTGCCGGGGCTACTAGAACTGTCTCACGGCAAGGATCTTGCCGGGGGAGTCCGCTTCGTCCCCTTTGTTCTTTGTGGTCTTGGTCTTGGCGTCATGGTTCCTTCGAGCTTCGGTCTTACCCTGGCTCACCTTCCTTGCCTTGCTTGGTGTGGTGGTGCCCGTGGCTCAGACTGCCCGTGCAAAGTTTATAGGGGTACAAAAAGTGTACCCGTCTTTTTATACACCGACAGGAGCCCCGGGGCCTGGGCCACACATAAGCACAACGCGTTGTTTGGGCTAGGCCCAAAAACGGTGCGTGGGCAGGCGGGGCGGTTTTTACCGCGGTAAGACTCTTCGTGCGCTGTGCTTCCCACGATTCCCGCGCGTGGCACGGCATGGGGAGGCGCGTGTGACGTGGGCGGCATGCGTGGGGTTGGTTCCCGCAGGCATGCGTCACGTCGTAGTAAAGGGGGCGGTTCGCGCCTTCCCCATAAACGGAGGGAGGCGTGGAGGCGCGGCCCATTTACTGAATGGGGCCGAGGCGCGGTCCTCGAGGCGTCCACTCCCCACGATCACGGGGTGGGGAGAGGTCGCCTCACCCGTCCCCTCGGTTCTGCATGTTCGCCACGTGTCTCCCATGCGCTTGGGGTGGCAAACGGTGGAGGCAGGAAACCAGGCCGTCGCTGGTTGGGGCAGAGGGTCGGCCCTGGCTCCCTGCGCCTCCCGTGTCCTGATTGGCCGAGCGGGGCGGCCAAGCCCTAACCCCGATCCTTTATAAAGAGCGGGAGGGGGATGGCATCCCGCATTCATTCATCTTCTTCTTCCTTCAGCTTCTGCTCCTCCCTTCCATCCGTCATGGAGAGAGGGAACCCCGGTCCTTTAATAGTGGCGGCGAGGGTCGCCGCTCGACAACGCGTCCCTCCTTCTCCTACGCCTGCGGTGGTAGAGCCAGCCGCGAGGGGAAGGGGGAGGGGACGAGGCCGTGGGCGAGGCCAGGGCGCTCGGGGAAGAGGAGGACGGGGTGGCGCGCCGGCCTCGCCTCCGCCAGCAGCTCCTCCTCCAGTGGAGGGCCATGTTGGGGACGACCCTTCTGAGTTCTTCGTCAGGCTGCATCGGCCGCCGCGCCGTCGCCTTCGTCTCCCGACTCCATTCGCACGGGAGATGGAGCTGGATCCGCCGGAGTCGTTGTGGCTGCACATGAGGGGCTGCGGGATCAGTGGCACGCGGGCCCGCGTCGACTTCCCCGCCCCCACGTGATGTATCTTTGTCGGGGATGGAAGACGTTTGCTCATATCCACCGCTTGACGGAGGGGCTCACTCTCCATTTTAAGCTGATGGAGGGTGGCCTTCTCTCCGTCAAGGTCTTCGGGTGCTTCGGGACCCGTGCGAGGTGCTGCGTGGAGAGCTCTTCTGATAGTGAAGACTCCTCCTCGGGCGGGAGTGACGAAGAGGACAGCGGCAGCGACAATGAGGGTAGTAGGCGGCAGGATGACGGGTCCGATTAGGTGTCGGGTGCCGCTCCGTGCGGCACCGGCGACCCCATCATCCGCGTCGCCGGGTCCCCGAACTTCTCGGGGTCGTCTCCTTGGGCGGCTGGCGTTGGGAGGCTGCGGAAGAGGAAGAGGGCGGGCGGCAAGGCCGTCAAGTCAGAGTACGCGGGCACCGGCGCCTTCGACGCGTGCTGACGTCCTGCCGCCTCGTCTTCGAGCTCTGCTTCCGGCGCCGCCATCACCATCCAGCCTTTGGACGGCCACCAAGATGTTCTGCCACCCGTAGCTCGCCTAGGCACTCCTTTCGTCCCTTTCGCCTCCTTGACCTGCCTCCTGAGGAGAGGGACAAGAAAGGGATTATGGGCACCTTATCTCTTTTTAGTTTGTAAGCCTTCGGGCCTTTGTTGAATTTAAAACTTGTAATCCCATCATTCATATTTTTCATTCCCTATGGACTGTACCTGAGTGGAATGTTGTTAATGAAAAAGGGATGCTTGTCGGGTCAATTGTTTGCGGGTGGAACCCACGACAAGGAGTAAATCCTTGATATCTTCAAGATAAACATTTCCTTGCTCGGCAACAGGCCTTGACGTCTCCCCACTTCGCTCGACCTTCCTCACGCCTTTGGCGGAGGCAGGGATGAAGCGGGTTCAGGCTCCTTGTTTCATCCTTTCGCTGTCGCGACTACGACCAAACTTGGCCCCAGGACCGAGCCCTAGGGCCTAGATTTATGGGAGCACGGTAGCTTAGGGGAGAACGAGGTTTCACATACCTCAGTCCATAATGGAATGCATGATAAGGGATGAAGAACTTATCTGAAGCTGCAGCCCCCGACAACCCTGGTTCGCCGTGGGTGAATCTTTGCTCTTGCAGCCCCCAGCAATACTGGCTTGCCAGGGGCTAGATGCTGGTCTGTTCATCTTCTTTTCCTCCCCAAGTGGTACGACACGGATATCCGTGTGTCCTATGAACCAAAGAAGACAAAAGAAAGACAAGGAGACGCACACTCGACCTCTAAGCTAGGGGTTAGTCGCCTCTAAGCACTATCAACCCTAACCAAGGACGAGACTCGGCGTAGCATGCATGCTATAACTCAGGGCGCCAGCGCTTCATTTACTTATGCTCAGGGTCAGCGCCTGGCTTTGTACAAAGGGTTACATGCGTCATCGGCAATGCTCGTACAAAAGGTGGCTTGCCAGGGGGGACGGCAAGCCGCGCCTTACGGGTAAAACTTACGAAGATGCTCAATGTTCCAGGAGTTACTCACCGGAATGGCATCTTCGGTCTGCAGGCGGACTGCGCCGGGCCTGGTGACTCGTATTACCCGATAAGGGCCTTCCCACTTCAGCGTCAACTTGTTGGAATTTTTGGCCGATTGAACGTGCCGAAGAACAAGGTCGCCTTCCTCAAAGCTTCGGGCATGAACCTTGCGGCTATGGTAGCGGCGCAAGGCTTGCTGGTAGCGTACTGCTCTCTCAGCCGCCCGAAGACGATCTTCCCCAAGGAGAGTTGCGTCATCTTGGCGGAGTTGCTCTTGCTCAAGCTCATCATAAGCGAGTACTCGAGGTGACCCGTATATGAGTTCAGTGGGGAGAACTGCTTCTGCCCCATATACCAGGGCAAAGGGTGTCTGGCCGGTGGCTCGATTTGGTGTCGTTCTGATTGACCAAAGAACCGCCGGCAATTCATCAATCCAGCGCCTTCCACTCTTGTGCAGCCTGTCAAAGGTCTTTGTCCTTAAGCCTCGCAGTACTTCAGCGTTTTCCCTCTTAGCTTGACCATTGCTTCGTGGGTGAGCAACGGAAGCGAAACAGACTTTGCTGCCGAGGTCTTGGGTATATTGCATGAAGGTGCAGCTTGTGAACTGTATACCGTTGTCGGTGATGACCCTGTTGGGTACACCAAAACGGCACACCAGTCCCTTGAAGAATTTGACGGCTGACTGAGCTGTGACCTTCCCCACTGCTTCCACTTCTGGCCACTTTGTGAACTTGTCGATTGCGACGTACAAGTACTCAAAGCCCCCGACAGCGCGGGGGAAAGGGCCTAGTATGTCGAGCCCCCAGACCGAGAAGGGCCAGGAGAGAGGAATGGTTTGAAGGGCTTGAGCTGGCTGATGAAGCTTCTTTGAATGGAACTGACACGCTTCACACCTGGTGACTAGTGTCGTCGCATCCTGGAGGGCAGTGGGCCAGAAGAAGCCTTGCCGAAACGCTTTGCCGGCAAGGGCCCTTGACTTGATGTGGGATCAACATATGCCTCCATGTATCTCCGCCAACAGCCCCAGTCCTTCCTCTCGAGGGATACACTTCAATTTCACGCCATTCGGCCTCTTTCTGTACAGGACATCATCGACGAACTGGTACATAGTAGAGCGATGGGCTCCTTTTTCCGCTTCTTCCTGCTCCTCAGGATGTTCCCCTGTTTGGAGGAATCGGACGGTATGTTGTGCCCATGCTGGAGCCTGGGGCTCAACGGCGAGGACTAAAGGCATTTCCTCCTCTACAGGAGCGTCTGTCTCGACGGCAAGAGCTTGATGCTCCACCGGAGCTAGTCGTCCCGTGGCGGGCTCAGTATCTCCGGCAACATCCTTGCCGGCGGCTCCGGGGAGCTCGGGGGGAAAGTACTTGCCGGGCCCTGATTTCCTCCTCTTGTTTTGCTCTGTTGATGGATCAATGGATGGCTGAGTTAGCTGAAGCACAAAGGTACCTGGTTCCACAGGTAGCTTGAGGGCAGCGCGTTTTGACAGGTAATTGGCGATATCATTCTCCGCTCGGGGAACGTATTCTGCCTGTACACCGTCAAAACGCTCTTCCAGCTTTCTCACTTCATTGACGTAGGCCTTCATCAACGGGCTCTGGTAATCCTTGTTGACTTGTTTGACGACAAGTTGCGAGTCGCCTCTGACGACGAGTTTCTTGATTCCGAGGTCCGCCGCGATCCTAAGACCGGCAAGCAGCCCTTCGTACTCAGCCGTATTGTTTGTTGACACCTCCCTAGGGAAGTGCATCTGGATCACGTACTTGAGGTGCTCTCCGGTGGGCGCGACAAGCAGTACGCCAGCCCCGGTGCCCTGTAAGGAGAAAGCTCCATCAAAGTACATGATCCAGTCACAACTTGCCTCCTTGCCGGGGAGAGCAGTCTCTTGGGCTTCTTTGCAGGTGTCGCGGTCCATTCTACAACGAACTCCGCCAGGACTCGACTTTGAATCGTCGAGGTACTCTCAAACTTGAGGCCAAAGCTGGACAGTTCCAGTGCGCACTCCACGATCCTTCCCGTTGCGTCTGGATTGTGCAATATCTGTTGCAGAGGGAGGCGAGTGACGACAGTGATTTCGTGCGCCTGGAAGTAGTGACGCAGCTTCCTCGAGGCCATAAGAAGGCCGAACAGCAGTTTCTGCACACCGGAGTACCTTGATCTAGCCCCCGGCAGAAGGGAGCTAACAAAGTAGACCGGGTGCTGCATCATCTTCTTCCTTGGCGGCACTCCAACCGGCTGTGCCGTCTCGGCATCGGTGGCATCGGGCCCCGTTGCTGCTATTACCTCATCGTCAATTTCTCTCTACGCCACTAGTGCGGCACTGACCACCTGGTTCGTTGCCGCCAGGTACAGCAGCAATGGTTCCTGTGGCCTAGGCGCAACTAGTATTGGCGCGGAGGAGAGGTACCTCTTCAAATCTTGCAATTCTGCTTCGGCTTCTGGTGTCCACTCCATCGGGCCCGCCTTCTTCAAAATCTTGAAAAAGGGAAGGGCGCGCTTGGTGGACTTGGAGATGAACCTGCTCATGGCGGCAACGTAACCGGCAAGCCGACGCACATCCTTGACTCGCTTGGGCGCTTCAATCCGCTCTATAGCTTTGATCTTGTCCGGATTGGCCTCTATCCCACGCTGTGACACAAAGAACCCGAGAAGCTTGCCAGACGGAATGCCGAAGACGCACTTCTCAGGGTTCAGCTTGAGATTGATCTTGCGTAGGTTTGCAAATGTTTCTTGTAAATCTGATACGAGGGTTGCCCTGTTCTTGGTTTTGACCACTATATCATCCATATAGGCTTCCATATTTCTATGGAGCTAGGGTTCAAAACCAATCTGGACTGCCCTTGCAAACGTTGAACCAGCACTCTTTAACCCAAAAGGCATCCGTATAAAGCAATACGTACCACATGGGGTGATGAATGTCGTTTTCTCTTCATCTTCCCTCGCCATGAAGATCTGGTGGTAGCCGGAGTAGGCATCGAGGAATGACAATAGATCACACCCAGCTGTGGAGTCAATAATCTGGTCGATGCGCGGCAATGGGAAGGGGTCTTTGGGACAAGCCTTATTAATATCTGTGTAATCAATACACAGCCTCCACTTCCCATTTGCCTTGCGCACTACCACCGGATTGGCCAACCACGTTGGATGGAGCACTCCTCTTACCAAACCCATTGCTTTTAGTTTCTGGATCTCCCCTGTGATGAACTCTTGTCGTTCCAAAGGTTGCTTTCTGACCTTCTGCTTGACGGGCCGCGCATGAGGACAGACAGCAAGGTGGTGCTCAATCACCTTCCTGGGAATGCCAGGGATGTCGGATGCTTGCCAGGCAAACACATTGACATTCGCCCGCAGGAAGGTGACAAGCGCGTCTTCCTATTTGTCGTCAAGGGTGGAGCTTATGGTAAAAGCTCCTCCCATGCCATCCTCCTTGACAGAAACCTTCTTGGTTCCCGGCGGTGTGGCCCTGGACTTCTTGTTTCTGTTGGCGGAGCTCTCTGGCACGTCCTCGACGGGAGCGCTACACTCCAAAGAGGTGCGCTTGCCGGAGTGGGTGCTCGAGGTCTCACCGGTCTTCTTCTTGGGCGCCATGATGATGAAGAAGCGCCGAACTAACTGCTAAAGCCGATTCTCACAACTGCGCCCCCTACCTGGCGCGCCAGAGATGTCGGTGCAGAATGACACCTATGGGATCACAAGAATCCCTACTACGGTTGGCGGGGCGCGGGGTCGTGAGAAGAGCGGATCAAGCAGGCAGCACACAGTTTGTTTATCCAGGTTCGGGCCGCAAGGATGCGTAAAACCCTACTCCTGCTTTGGTGGATTGGATATCTGTGTTCTTGAGCTAGCTATGGGGCGTGAGGAGCTCCAAAGAGCCGAATCCCTCTCCTGGTCGCCTCGGGCCTCCTTTTATAGGAAAAGGGGTGGCCATAGTGGCATATAGGAGGTGGAAAGGGAACAGTGATGCGAGGTTATCCCTCGCATTACATGACAAAGCGCATTTAATGCGTCTTGCTTAGGTGTCCTTGCTTTATCGGGGACGGGGGAGAGATCTGCCTCGTCCGTCGCCGCTCCTTCTTGTGTCGACACACGCCCTGGCCAGCGACGCCTGAGATGCCACGTAGGCAGGCAGGCAGCTGAGGTGGCGCAGTGGTGGGTCTTCACGAAGATCTGCATGCCGCCACGCAGGTGCCTGCCCAGCTGGTTGGGTCGGCAGCTGCATGCATGCGGTGGTGGAGGCTCAGTCGGCGTGGGCCTGACGGTGGCCCTGCGGGTGTCCTCGGCAAGGGCCTTGCTGGGGCCCCGGCAAGGGTCTTGCCGAGGCGCCTGCTGTCATTCCCGGCAAGGCGCTTGCCGGGGGCCTTGTGGTCTTCCTCGGCTGGGATCCCGCCAAGGGTTGTTGTCTCCTTAGTGCGTAACCGGTCTTGAATGTCTTCACAAAGATCTGCATGTCGCCATGGGGATGTCTCCCGAATCCTTGCCCTTTGGGGGCAGTGGACTCAAGGGTGATTCGCTCCGTAGGCGCGGGACGAGTCGTCGCGGCAAGGGTCTTGCCGGGGCTGCTAGAACTGTCTCCCGGCAAGGATCTTGTCGGGGGAGTCCACTTCGTCCCCTTTGTTCTTTGTGGTCTTGGTCTTGGCGTCGTGGTTCCTTCGAGCTTCGGTCTTACCCTGGCTCACCTCCCTTGCCTTGCTTGGTGTGGTGGTGCCCATGGCTTAGACTGCTCGTGCACAGTTTATAGGGGTACAAAAAGTGTACCCCTCTTTTTGTACACCGACAAAGGGGTTGTCGATCCCTCGGCGGTTACGTGCAAGATTAAATCATGTAGTAATTGATAGATAGATCGAACAAAAATACAAAATAAAATAAATAAACAAACATTGTAGCAAGGTATTTTTAAGATTTTATATATGGTAAAAGCAGAGCTGGGGGCCATAGTTTTCACTAGAGACTTCTCTCTTGGAATTAGCATACGGTGTATAAACAAATTATTATTGGGCAATTGATAGAAAAACAAATAATCATGGCGATATCCAAGGCAATGATCATGTATGTAGACATCATGTCCGAGACAAGTAGACCGACTCCTGCCTGCATCTACTACTATTACTCCACACATCGACCGCTATCCAACATGCATCTAGAGTATTAAGTTCACAAAGAACGGAGTAACGCCTTAAGCAAGATGACATGATGTAGACAAAGTAAACTCACGCATGAATAAACCCCATATTTTTATCCTGAATGGCAACAATATAAATACGTGTCATGTCTCCTTCTGTCACTTGGGTTGAGCACCGCAAGATCGAACCCATTACAAAGCACCTCTACCATTGCAAGAAAAATCAATCTAGTTGGCCAAACCAAATCAATAGATCAGAGGGAAATACGACGCGATAACAATCATGCATAAAAGAGTTCAAGAAAACTCAAATAATATTCATAGATAATCTCATCACAAACTTATAATTCATCGGATCCCAACAAACACACCGCAAAATTGATTACATCAGATGGAATTCGAAGAACATCGAGCAGAACATTGTATTGAAATTAAAAAGAGTGAGAGAGTCATCTAGCTACTAATGATGGACCCGTAGGTCTGTGGTAAACTACTAACACATCATCGGAAGGGCAGCAAGGTTGATGTAGAGCCCCTCCGTGATGGAATCCCCCTTCGGCAGGGTGCCTAAAAAGACCTCCAGATGGGATCTCGTGGTTTTGGAACTTGCGGTGGCAGAAAAGGTATTTTTTTTGGCTCCCTGTTGGTTTCTCGATTTTAGAGAGTTTATAGAGGCGAGGTTAGGTCAAACGGAGCCACGTGGGCCCCATGAGCCACCAGGGCGCGCCTACCCCCTGGGCGTGCCCTGGTGCCCCATGGGCCCATGTTTCATCTTCTGGTCCTCTCCTAAAGCTTCTAGTGTCTCCTTTGTCCATAAAAAAATCTTCAAAAAGTTTCGTGGAATTTGGACTTAGTTTGGTACTCATATTCTGAAAAACCATAAACAGGCAAAAAACACAACTAGCACTAGGAACTAAGTTAAAAAGTTAGTCCCCAAAATGATGTATAATTGCTTGTAAATGCGTATAAAACATCCAAGGTTGATACTATAATAGTATGGAACAATAAAAAATATAGATACGTTGAAGACATATCAACCTCAAATGACCATGCATAACCCATGACCATACCACCGAGATCAAGGGTCATTGGGCTACCATCCATGTCAGGCTGACTCAAAGGGTCAAGCTAGCCAACAACCTAGCCCTTGCTCCAGTTACATGAAGCTAGAATCTCTGCCTGACCAGGGAAGAACACCAACATGGATAGGGTGCATCGGGGACAAAATATATCCGATGAACACGCCACCCACCGAGGGCGATATAATCAACAATGCACGCTGAGCACTATGCACCACTCAAAACACTGCAACTCACCACCCCCGCAAGCTGCTACACTACAAATTAGCCAGGCTCACCGACCAGGCGTCCTTGCCGGGTCTCTTCCCATGCTATAATCCGCCTTGCCACCGGCGGACAATCGTCGCCATGCCCATCTGCCGAACGAGATTCGCACGGCGTCACCCACTGGCGGCGACAAGCGGGGAGCCAGTGGAGGTGGCTGCAAGGGCTAGGGTTCAACACCTGATGCGCCTTGTAGAGTGACACGGGGCTTGGCTTGAACACTCCAAGACAGTTTGCCCAACATGTGGGCCAACTTCATACATATTGCTACTAGTTAGGGCATCTCCAACACTAATCCCCCACATCCGTCAGGACCGGGTTGTTTAGACTTGTTTTGCCATCCAACGTCTGTTTTCCCGCAAATCGGAACCAAATTGTCGGGGTGGGGGGGGAGCTTTGATGGAGTCTGGATGGCCACCACGTATGACTCTAACACCACCGTCCCACTCAAATACCCCTCTCGGTCCAGTTTTCTTCCACTCTGTCCCTGCTCCTCCCTTGCTTTGCATCCGCACCCTTCTCGTTCGTCTCTGTCGCTATACCTTTCTGGACGCCACCCATGCATCGTAGGATGTATGCAGCCTCCGCCACCATGCACGCTCTCCTTGGAGTACAACATCATCCACCTAGGATCCCTCTACATCCAGGTATGATCCACCCCGTGCCGATGACATCCAAGGCGGACACCACGCCCAACAAGTGTTCGGTCAAATGCCATTGAGCTTTTTTTGTTGAACTTCTTGTTCTGTTCTAGAGTAAACATGATGGCGGGTTACTCCGTGAAGGAGGATGAGTTGTTTTGCAATACATGGTTGGCCGCATCTGCGGACTTTGTAGGCAGGAACTCGAATGGCTCGATCTTCTGGCAACGCTTTGCATGCTTCGTTTCATGCGCGAAATAACTTCATGCCCTACGACATGCACATCATCTATCAACTCAATGTGAAGTCAATATTGTATCGATGGCACACCATGTGCAACTCTATCATGAAGTATCACGATGCGGTTGCACGAGTGGAGACATGGTGCTTATCATCAACCATGGAGATCGTAAGTTTTGCTTCATGTTGCTCTACATGTTGTTTAATTCATTCATTCACCCAATGTTGTTATACATGTTGTATAAACTGCATGTGCCGTCAAGATGTACTAACTGAAGGCATGCCATTCACGCACATACATTATTAGATGAAACTCAAGAGGCATTGTGTGTGGGAATACTTTGTCGGTTCTGAAGAGTATCATTGAATTCGAAAAACTTGTTGAACATTCGGTTATCTCGGATTTAATATTTACATTTGAATTATTGTTGTACTAGAGATATTTACAAGTTATTTATGCACGTAATGTGCTATTTTATAATTATTTTGAGTTTTTAGGGGATAATTATTTTGAGTGTTGTAGTCTTAAAAAAAGATGAATATTTAGAAAACTGGGTTGGATGGCCGACTTCTGCCTGTCCGTGAACGGATATGGTGTCTGATTTGGAAGTCAGCGTTGGAGATGCTGTTACATTGTTATATGAAAACTTGATGGCATTTTTTTTTCTCAGATGTCATATTTGCGAATTTTTTGTGAGTTTTTCAAAACTCGAAACCCGGGAAATTACATACCCTCTCTAGAATAAGTTTTTTCTCTCTACATATGTGGCGCATTTTTTAACCTTGTGTGGGTAAGGAATTCGTATCATTTCTGCACGAGTTACTCCTTTGCAGAATGCATGTTCATGGAGACATAAAAGGAGGTTAGACGATTAGTAACCGAGCACGATTGACTAGATAATTGCGCCGACTGGTTCTAGAAAAGATTTGTTCCTATCCATATATAGGTTCTTAATAATCTAGAGAATCCGTTGGATGTACAGAAACTTTTGGGGACCTGTCATGGCACTGTGTTCCTTTTACTGGCGGAGAAGATCGAAGGGGTGTAATCTCGGATCTCTCCATGGATTTAGTCGGTGCAGTTGGACGGAAGCCTTCCAAACTGCCACCGCAAGAATCTTTGCCTCAAATAGAGAAGCAAACGATTTTGCAGATTTAAATAAATAAAGGAGTACTCTAAAAGAAAGGAGGAAAAGGAACGGAGGCGATGCGCAGCTGAGTTGAAATCTTGCCACCCTACCAACTCAAAGATTAAAAAGCCACGATTAATTAATCAAACACACTGATATAATCTGCATGCGAGTTCAGACTAGTGGTACCTGGCTTTTGTATAATGTGCACATGCTTGGGGTGTTGGGAGGCCTATTGGCAACTGTCTTGTTGGATCCAGTCGTAATGGATGATGTGTATCGTGTGCCCCATTTGCTCTGTATTCTATCTATTGTCCAAGTACTGCGCAGTAGACGGCTGCACCAGAAAGATTCAGAGGAGGCTTATTATATTGCATCGACCGGCCAAGTGTTCATTTCCTGCTCATCCTATCAACCAATCGATAGAACATATGTTTAATACTAACTTCTAAGGGTCTGTGATCCGTTTTAGTTAGAGAGACCTGAGCGATTAAGGAATAATGAGGACGGGTGAGAGAGTATCTATGGCGCCATGTGAGATGTTTATTCTCCGGGTGACAGAAGGTGGGGAAAAGGGAGCACAAAGAATATTTGCACCATGCTCCTCGCGGGAAATTAACAAAATTTTGCACACAGAATATAATTCCCAGGTAAACTCTACAGCAGTCGATGGATGTTGTATATGCTCCACAACTGCAGCTCTGCCACTAAATTAGTTCTGGTAATTAAGTTGATACTGTCTGGTGAGTGGTGACAACTCGGTCTTGATTTAGATATGACTAAAGATGGATACGGCACTCGGCGTATCAAGTGAGAAGAAGCAATGGACAGCTTACTAGTATACCTGACTTGGTCCGTGGATTTGGTCACGCTGGTACTCGTGAAGTAAGACTAATATGGTGAAGGACTGTTATTAACCTGTGTGGGTTAACTAAAGATCGCTTAGTGGTTATTCAGCTGTGACACGATCAACCTATTTTGTAGCCTGTGTGCAAAATGAGTTGAACTATGCGTACAACTCATACTCCTAGTGATGTGTTAGTCTCGTGGATCAACTGTTCCTGGTTCGACGCAGCCATCATGCCTAGAACAGACTACCATCGGACACAAGACCTTTCTAAGAGCATCTCCAGCCGGCCTCCCACGACCCCCCCCCCCCCCCCCCCCCCCCCCATCATTTTTTGGGCGCCGGCAACCCACTCATCACCCCAAAGTCTCAGTTTTCGTCGGATCTGGCAAAAATTAGAGCCGACACTTCCAGCCAAACCCAGCCCACCGGGGGCAGTTGGAGGAGGAGAAAGAAGGTTTTGCATGTCATTTGGTCCACAGTCAGCCTCCCACTCCCTCTTTCCACCCTTTTTCTCTGGGCCCCACCTACATGCACGCTCTCTCTTTTTCTTTTCTTCCCACCAAATCCCACGCGCGCCTGCTCCTCTCATCCTCACTGCGCTCCTGCCTCCCCGCTCGCCGCCCCGCGCGTCAGCCGCCTCCCGCCACCGCGCGGCCTCCGTGAGCGCCAACGCCTCCGCCTGCAACCGCCTCCATCTCCCGCCGCTGCCGCGCATTGACGAGGCCCATGGGCACCTGCGCGACCGGGTGCATGAGTCCGTTCCTGATGGCCATGCCGCGGAGGTGATCCCCCGCCACGCCGGCAGCGTCGGGGTTGGCGGCGAATATGTGCGCCACCGGCGGCATCCCGTGGTGTCGTGGGGCGCTTGGAGGCTCAAGAGGGCGTGGACGCCGACAGGGCCTGCCAGAACGTGTCGGCCGGCGGGGACGACGCCGGCGCAGCGTTGCCCTAGATGATGTCGGCCTCGTCGAGCTCCAGGGTCGGGTCGGCCGCGTGCTGCAGGGGGCGCGCCGACGCCGGCGCGAAGGGCCGGTGCGGGTACACCATGGAACAGCTGCTGCTACGGCGGCCGGGGCGTACTTGCCGGCATAGCTCTCGCCCGAGAGGAAGAAGGGGTGCGGCGAGGATGTGTGCGTCGACGGTGGGCTGGTCCACACAAAGGGGTTGCAGGAGAGCGAGCTGTCGTCGGGCGCGTCGGAGAGGTAGGGACCAAGCTCGAAGTGGTCGCCGACGAGGCCCGAGTAGCCCGGGCCGCCCTGCAGCTAGAGGAGCAGCGGCGTGTCGGCCGGCGTGGCGGTGAGCGGGGCGCTGGCCTCGTAGAAGGCGTGGAAGAGGGAGGCATTGGCGGACGGGTCAATGGAGAGGTAGCCCGAGCTGGAGCGCGCCACAGACGTGCTGGGCCGGGGCGCGTCCACCGGCCGGCTTCCGCGCGCGATCACCCTGCAGAGGATAGTGGCGGAGGTCGAGCTCAACGTCCATGGTGAGTCAGGAAGGCTGGGGCACGAGGGGTGGCCTGGGATCGTCGCCGGCGAGCTCGAGCTCGCGTGGTCGGCAGTGCCCACAACATGTTTGTTGTAATGACGTGCACAATAAAAACAAAAAAGAAAATAAAAGAGGTAGCTATTGGGGGGATGGCTGGGAAAAGTTGAGCCCCCATGCCAAATATTTCGCCGGGCCAACCCCATGAGGCTGAAAAAATGCCTCTTGGGGGAGGGGGGCAACGGCTGGAGACGCTCTAAAGAAAGTGTCGATGGTGCGGACCAAAACTGTGTGGAGTTTGTTTTGGTTTCCGTTTTCTCACTTTGACCTTTCATGCCTTAGGACCAACACTAACCCGTAAATTTGCTCTAGCATCCTTCCGTGGACAAAGGAATCAGTATGTGGACACTGATAACGGAGACTGACATCCAATGCTATCTGTATATATCTGCCAGTAAAAGGCAAATTAAAATTCAAATAAAAGTCTGACCAATAGCGCGCGCCAGATCACACTAGTGCCCGATCACATCCAAAATGAAGCAAGTATGCTTATGTTTTTACGTGCCCAATGACAAAAGAATATCCATCCGGCACTCCATGCAAAAAAGTGAGATTCTTTGCCTTGTCGGACAGGCAATCCGACCCTCCTCCACACTCAAAGTGTCGTCATCGCCGCCTCCATCATGAATGATGTCCATCATCTCCCTGTCCCCGTCGTAGGCCAGCTCCCCCGCTTTAGGCATACACGCAAACATGGTGTGGGTACCCATCTGCTCCCCGCCCGCCATCCGCGCTCGGATAAGCCACGACGAATAACACTTCGAGAAGAGCAGCGGCGCGGCGTTGACATCGACGATGAACGGCACGATGGCGGGTGTCGGTGACTGCCTACCCAACTGGATCATGGTGTAGAAGTACGGAGCCATGTAATGCTCCAGCTATGGTGGCGTCTGTACGGCAAGTGACACCATTTGCGTACCGCGGCCATGACCTCCGCCTTGTCTGCGACCACCACGCCCGCCGGCACGCCCTCCGTTGGCGGGCCGCTTCTTGAGCGTCTCCTTTGCTGTTTTCGCTTTGACGCAGCGCTTTTGCCGCGTCGACGAGTTGATCTTTCGAGCGAGCGTGATGGTCAGATCCTCCAGCACCTCCACCACGTCCTCCATCTCTGGCAAGCTCTCCTCTGATTCCATGCGGCGACAGCAGCAACGGTGGTGGGAGGGAAGAAGGTAGTTGGAGAAAAGGGCAGGAGTTAGGTGGAGAGTAACGGGATGGAAGTAAAGATAGGGGATTTTGCCGCGAAAACAGGGCGGGCAGCTACAAAAGCGCGGGCTCCGCCTGCCTTTTGGGTGGGCCGGGGGTGTCGGAATCCTATGTGTTTGTTGTCCGGACTTCCGCAACCCCCCTCCTGCCATGTTTGGTTCAGGGGTACTACTAACTAATAGGGAATGCAAATTTTCAAGTGTCATATCATGCGCGAGTGCCAATGCTTTATATATAAATGAATGTGTTCCTACTGTATCAAAAAGAACAGAAACGGGTACTGAATTAACAGGAAGGGTACCCATCACGATGCTTGGTTCCTCCTGAGCTTCTTCAGCGCCAACATGGTTGGCATGATGCTACTTCTTGACCTTGCGTTGTTTTTTCCTTGAAGAGGAAAGGGTGATGCAGCACAGTAGAGATAAGTATTTCCCTCAGTTAAGAACCAAGGTATCAATCCAGTAGGAGAAACAAGTGATGACCCACAAGTATAGGGTATCTATCATAGTCCTTTCGATAAGTAAGAGTGTCAAACCCAACGAGGAGCAGAAGGAAATGATAAGCAGTTTTCAGTAAGGTATTCTCTGCAAGCATTGAAATTATCGGTAACAGATAGTTTTGTGATATGGTAATTTGTAACGGGTGACAAGTAACAAAAGTATATAAGATGCAGCAAGATGGCCCAATCCTTTTTGTAGCAAAGGACAAGCCTGGACAAACTCTTATATAAAGGAAAGCGCTCCCGAGGACACATGGGAATTATCGTCAAGCTAGTTTTCATCACGTTCATATGATTCGCATTCGGTACTTTGATAATTTGATATGTGGGTGGACCGGTGCTTGGGTACTGCCCTTCCTTGGACAAGCATCCCGCTTATGATTAACCCCTCTTGCAAGCATCCGCAACTACAAAAGAAGTATTATGGTAAACCTAACCATAGCATGAAACATATGGATCCAAATTAGCCCCCTGCGAAGCAACTCATAAACTAGGGTTTAAGCTTATGTCACTCTAGAAACCCATCATCTACTTATTACTTCCCAATGCCTTCCTCTTGGCCCAAACAATGGTGAAGTGTCATGTAGTCGACGTTCACATGACACCACTAGAGGAAAGACAACATACATCTCATCAAAATATAGAACGAATACCAAATTCACATGATTACTTATAGCAAGACTTCTCCCATGTCCCCAGGAACAAACGTAACTACTCACAAATCATATTCATGTTCATAATCAGAGGGGTATTAATATGCATAAAGGATCTGAACATATGATATTCCACCAAGTAAACCAACTAGCATCAAGTACAAGGAGTAATCAACACTAGTAGTAACCCACAGGTACCAATCTGAGGTTTTGAGACAAAGATTGGATACAAGAGATGAACTAGGGTTTGAGATGAGATGGTGCTGGTGAAGATGTTGATGGAGATTGACCCCCTCCCGATGAGAGGATCGATGGTGATGATGATGGTGATGATTTCCCCCTCCCGGAGGGAAGTTTCCTCGGCAGAACAGTTCCGTCTGAGCCCTAGATTGGTTCCGCCAAGGTTCCGCCTCGTGGCGGCGGAGTTTCGTCCCGTGATCTTGCTTATGATTTTTTCCTGGACGAAAGACCTCATATAGAAGAAGATGGGCACCAGAGGGCTGCCAGGGGGCCCATGAGGCAGGGGGGGTGCGCCCAGGAGGTAGGGCGCGCCCCCCACCCTCGTGGATGGTGGGTGGCCCCCCTCTGGTACTTCCTTCGTCCAATATTTTTTATATATTCTGAAACATGCTCCCGTGAAGTTTCAGGACTTTTGTAGATGTGCAGAATATGTCTCTAATATTTGCTCCTTTTCCAGCCCAGAATTCCAGCTGCCGGTATTCTCCCTCTTCATGTAAACCTTGTAAAATAAGAGAGAATATGCATAAGTATTGTGATATAATGTGTAATAACTGCCCATAATGCACTAAATATCGATATAAAAGCATGATGCAAAATGGACGTATCAACTCCCCCAAGCTTAGACCTCACTTGTCCTCAAGCGGAAGCCGATATCGGAAAATATGTCCACTGATACGTCTCCAACGTATCTATAGTTTTTGATTGTTCCATGTTATTGTATTATCTGTTTTGGATGTTAATGGGCTTTATTTTACACTTTTATATTATTTTTGGGACTAACCTATTAACCCAAGGCCTAGTGCAAATTGCTGTTTTTTTGCCTATTTCAGTGTTTCGTAGAAAAGAATATCAAACGGAATGAAACCTTCGGGAGCGTGATTTTTTGAACAAACGTGATCCAGAGGACTTGGAGTGGACATCAAGCAACCAACGAGGTGGCCACGAGGCAGGGGGCACGCCTACCCCCTAGGCGCGCCCTCCCCCTCGTGGGCCCCTTGTGCCTCCACCAACCTACTTCTTCCTCCTATATATACCTACATACCCTGAAAACATCAGAGAGCGCCATGAAACCCTATTTCCACCGCCGCAACCTTCTGTACCCAAGAGATCTCATCTCGGGGCCTTTTCCGGAGCTCCGCCGGAGGGGGCATTGATCATGGAGGGCCTCTACATCAACTCCATGGCCTCTCCGATGATGTGTGAGTAGTTTACCTCAGACCTTCGGGTCCATAGTTATTACCTAGATGGCTTCTTCTCTCTCTTTGGATCTCAATACAAAGTTCTCCATGATTCTCTTGGAGATCTATTCGATGTAATCTTCTTTTGCGGTGTGTTTGTCGAGATCCGATGAATTGTGGGTTTATGATCAAGATTATCTATGAACAATATTTGAATCTTCTCTGAATTCTTTTATGTATGTTTGGTTATCTTTGCAAGTCTCTTCGAATTATCAGTTTGGTTTGGCCTACTACATTGATCTTTCTTGCAATGGGAGAAGTGCTTATCTTTGGGTTCAATCTTGCGATGCTCGATCCCAGTGACAGAAAGGGAAACGACACATATTGTATTGTTGCCATCGAGGATAAAAAGATGGGGTTTATATCGTATTGCATGAGTTTATCCCTCTACATCATGTCATCTTGCTTAAAGCGTTACTCTGTTCTTATGAACTTAATACTCTAGATGCAAGCTGGATAGCGGTTGATGTGTGGAGTAGTAGTAGTAGATGCAGGCAGGAGTCGGTCTACTTGTCACAGACGTGATGCCTATATACATGATCATACCTAGATATTCTCATAACTATGCTCAATTTTATCAATTGCTCGACAGTAATTTGTTCACCCACCGTAATACTTATGCTATCTTGAGAGAAGCCACTAGTGAAACCTATGGCCCCCGGGTCTATTTTCCATCATAAAAGTTTCCAATCTATTTTATTTTGTAATCTTTACTTTCAATTTATATCATAAAAATACCAAAAATATTTATCTTATTATCATAATCTCTATCAGATCTCACTCTTGCAAGTGGCTGTGAAGGGATTGACAACCCTTTATCAGGTTGGTTGCGAGGGTCTTATTGGTTTGTGTAGGTACGAGGTGACTCGCGCGTGGTCTCCTACTGGATTGATACCTTGGTTCTCAAAAACCGAGGGAAATACTTACGCTGCTTTGCTGCATCACCCTTTCCTCTTCAAGGGAAAACCAACACATGCTCAAGAGGTAGCATCCACATGTTTAGAGATAGAGGTGTCGATAAAATAAAATACGGACATGAGGGCATCATGATCATATTTAGAATAGCAACATATATATTTTCATATGATCTCTTATGCTAAAGTAACAATTCATTCACAATTTCAATTATGAATCAGAAACTTCATTGAAAACTAGCGAACTATATCTCAGTCATTGAAGCAATTTCCATTTATCATAACATCAGAAAGAGTCAATATAAGAGCTTTTTAGCAAGTCCACATACTCAACTATCATTTAGTCTTTCACAATTGCTAACACTCACACAATATTTATGGGTATGAAGTTTTAGTCAGACACAGAGAAAGATAGGGGCTTATAGTTTTGCCTCCCAACCTTTTACCTCAAGGGTAATGTCAACAATAATAGTTCATGAAAACTCACATCCAATTAGCTATATATATCAGGATCTTTCCAACACATTGTGCTTGCCAAAGGATAAAATGTAAAAAAGGAAAGGTGAAGATCACCGTGACTCTTGTATGAAGTATAAGGCAAGAATAAAAGATAGGCCCTTCACAGAGGGAAGCAGAGGTTGTCATGTGCTTTTATGGTTGGATGCACAAAATCTTAATGCGAAAGAACGTCACTTTCTATTGCCACTTGTGATATGGATCTTTATTATGCAGTCCGTCGCTTTTATTTATTCCACACAACAAGATCGTATAAAGCTTATTTTCTCCACACTAATAAATCATACATATTTAGCAATTTTTATTGCTTGCAACCATGACAACTTACTTGAAGGATCTTACTCAATCCATAGGTAGATATGGTGGACTCTCATGGCAAAACTGGGTAACTGGGTTTAAGGATATTTGGAAGCACAAGTAGTATCTCTACTTGGTGCAAATAATTTGGCTAGCATGAGAGGGAAAGGCAAGCTCAACATGTTGGATGATCCATGACAATATAATTTATTTCGGATGTAAGAAAACATAACCCATTACGTTGTCTTCCTTGTCCAACGTCAACTCTTTAGCATGTCATATTTTAATGAGTGCTCATAATCATAAAAGATGTCCAAGGTAGTATATTTATATGTGAAAACCTCTCTTTCTTTATTACTTCTTATTAATTGCAACGATGACCAAAACTATGTTTGTCAACTCTCAACAACTTTTATTCATCATACTCTTTATATGTGAAGTCATTACTCTCCATAAGATCCATATGATCTCTTTATTTCTTTTTATTTTTTTTCTCTTTTATTTTTATTCCCTCAAGATCATAGCAAGATAATCAAGCCCTTGACTCAACACTAATCTTTATTATATATAACTCACAGACTCGATTACATAGAAGGATCATAAAGCAAAACTCAAAACTAGATCATACTAAAACTTTATTCTACTACATCAAGATATTACCAAAAGGATCGAACTAAGAAAAACGGTAAAGATAAAAGTGTGATGGTGATACGATACCGGGGCACTCCCCCAAGCTTGGCAGTTGCCAAGGGGAGTGCCCATACCCATGTGTTTATGTCTCCTTCCTCGGTTGTAGTGACGATGGAGTCGTTGATGATGTAGGCTTGCCGTCCATCTTCCAAGGCATAGGCTCAACATCATAGAACGATGATCGAGTATCCGGGATCCTCGAGTCTACAGCCAAACTCATCCTCTTGAATCTATATTCATACTCATAGTTTTGGTTTTGCAGGTCATAGATCTGGGCATGGAGATGCTCGATTTTCTCGTGAACCTTGAAGATGGTCTCCCCGATGTTCTTGGCATCTTGCTTGGTGGTGTTGGTGAACTCCGTGATCATTATACGATTGGTGTCGAGTCCATGTTCCACCATCTCCTGGCACTTGAAAACTTGTTGTTCCATTGCTTCGAGTCTTGTCTCCACGCTTCTGGTCCTCCTTGGTCCCTCAACATCGCGGATGTGCAGCAACCCCTCACGAATCTCTATGGTTTGAGGGTGTTGCAGCACCTCCGCAAGGTAGGGGTTGAGGACCTTCTCAAAGAACTTGTCCTTGGGGGCACTTGAAGATGCCATGGCGATCTAGATCTGTCAGAAAAACAGCTCGAAACAAAGACAGAAGATATTTGCGTGATACGATGGTCAAAACCTTCGGGAGATTATATAATGAATTTTTACCGACCAAAAGAAGTATCGTGCAAGAAAACAGAGTTTGGAGAGCGCACGAGGTGCCCACGAGGAAGGGGGCACGCCCAGGGGGGTAGGGTGCGCCCTCCACCCTCGTGGACGCCTCATATCCTTCTTGACTACTTCTTATTTTCCTATTTTCTTAAATATTCCAAAACGGAGAAAAATTGCTATTAGAACTATCTTGGAGTTGGTTTACTTACCGTACCACATACCTCTTCCTTTTCAGAGTCTGAAACATTCTGGAAATTGTCCCTTATTTATTCCTCTAGGGTTACGGTTTCAATAACATTAGTTTCAACATTTATAGGATTACCTGAGATATAATGTTTGATTGTTTGACCGTTCACCACCATCGGATTTGTGCCTTCGAAGTTGTTCATTTTTATGGCACCGGAACGATAGACCTCCTCAATGACGTAAGGGCATTCCCATTTAGGAAGGAGTTTTCCTGCAAAAAATCTTAAACGAGAGTTGTATAACAATACATAATCACCTACATTAAACTCACGTTTTCGTATCCTTTTGTCATGCCATCTTTTAACTTTTTCTTTAAACAGTTTGGCATTCTCATAGGTCTGGGTTCTCCATTCATTAAGTGAGCTAATGTCAAAAAGCCTCTTCTCACCGGCAAGTTTGAAATCATAATTGAGATCTTTAATGGCCCAATATGCCTTATGTTCTAGTTCGAGAGGTCACTGACAAGCTTTACCATAAACCATCTTATACGGAGACATACCCATAGGATTTTTATATGCAGTTCTATAGGCCCATAATGCATCATCGAGTTTCTTGGACCAATTCTTTCTAGATCTATTTACAGTCTTTTGCAAAATTAATTTAAGCTCTCTATTACTTAATTCTACTTGACCACTAGACTGTGGATGATATGGAGATGCAATTCTATGATTAACATCATACTTAGCAAGCATTTTACGAATGGCACCATGAATAAAATGTGAACCACCATCAGTCATTAAGTATCTAGGGACTCCAAACCTCGGGAAAATAACTTGTGTAAGCATCTTAATAGAGGTGTTATGATCAGCACTACTAGTTGGAATAGCTTCTACCCACTTAGTAATGTAATCAACAGCAACTAAAATATGTGTATACCCATTGAAGGAAGGAAACGGTCCCATATAATCAAAGCCCCAAACATCAAATGGTTCAATAACAAGTGAATAATTCATAGGCATTTCTTGACGTCTGCTAATATTACCAATTCTTTGACATTCATCACAAGACAAGACAAACTTACGGGCATCCTTGAAGAGAGTAGGCCAATAAAAACCGGATTGCAGTACCTTATGTGTAGTTCTATCTCCAGCATGGTGTCCTCCATAAGCCTCAGAGTGACACTTACGTAGGATCTGTTCCTGTTCATGCTCAGGTACACAACGTCTAATAACACCATTACTCCTTCTTTATAAAGGTGTGGGTCATCCCAAAAGTAATGTCTTAAATCATAGAAGAACTTTTTCTTTTGCTGGTATGTGAAACTAGGTGGTATAAATTTAGCAACAATGTAATTAGCATAATCAGCATACCATGGAGCAGTACGGGAAGCATTTATGATAGCTAATTGTTCATCAGGAAAGCTATCATCAATAGGTAGTGGGTCATCAAGAACATTCTCTAACCTAGACAAGTTGTCTGCAACGGGGTTCTCAGCTCCCTTTCTATCAATAATATGCAAATCAAATTCTTGAAGCAAGAGAACCCATCTAACAAGTCTAGGTTTAGTATCTTTCTTTTCCATAAGATACTTAATAGCATCATGATCAGTGTGAACAATTACTTTAGAATCAACAATATAAGGTCTGAACTTATCACAAGCAAACACAACTGCTAAAAATTCTTTTTCGGTAATAGCATAATTTCTTTGGGCATTGTCTAGAGTTTTACTAGCATATTGGATAACATTTAATTTCTTATCAACCCTTTGTCCTAAAACAGCCCCTACAGCATAATCACTAGCATCACACATAATTTCAAAGGGTAAATTCCAATCGGGTGGCTGAACAATAGGTGCAGAAATCAAAGCTTTCTTAAGTATTTCAAATGCTTCTACACAATCATCATCAAAGACAAAAGGAACATCTTTTTGTAAGAGATTAGTCAAAGGCCTAGAAATTTTAGAGAAGTCCTTAATGAACCTCCTATAAAAACCGGCATGACCAAGGAAACTTCTTATACCTTTAATGTCTTTAGGACATGGCATCTTTTCAATAGCGTCAACTTTAGCTTTATCAACTTCGATACCTCTTTTAGAAATTTTATGCCCCAAGACAATACCTTCATTAACCATAAAGTGGCACTTCTCCCAATTCATGACAAGATTAGTTTCTTCACATCTCACTTCTTTCATCTTAGGATTTAACCGTCGTTGGTGATCAACAACCGGTTTAGCGTATTTCTCCAATTTTATTTTGTGCTGGCATAGAGTGGGACTAATGCCCTTAAGATCATCAAGAGTATATCCAATAGCAGCATGATGCTTCTTCAGAGTTTTCAATAATTTCTTTTCTGCATGCTCTGAAAGGTTAGCAGTAATAATAACAGGATATATCTCTTTCTCATCAAGATAAGCATATTTAAGAGTATCAGGTAGAGGTTTAAGCTCAAACACGAGATCGCCCTTGGGTGGAGGAGGACCCCCTAGGATTTCAACAGGCAAGTTGTGTTTCAAAATAGGTCCCTGTTTAAAGAATACTTCATCTATTTCCCTTCTTTCATTCGTAAACATATCATTTTCATGGTCGAGCAAATATTATTCTAAAGGATCATTAGGAGGCACGGCAATAGATGCAAGACCAAAATTTCATATTCACTAGGCAATTCTTTATCATGGGGTTGTCTATGAAATTTAGCAAAATTAAACTCATGAGACATATCCCCCAAACCAATAGTAACTACATCCTTTTTGCAGTCTATCTTAGCATTAACATTATTCAAGAAGGGTCTACCAAATATAATGGGACAAAAGTCATCTTGTGGGGAACCAAGAACAAGAAAATCAGCAGGATATTTAACTTTCCCACACAAGACTTCAACATCTCTAACAATCCCAACTGGTGAAATAGTGTCTCTATTGGCAAGCTTAATTGCAACATCAATTTCCTCTATCTTAGCAGGTGCAATACCATGCATAATTTCTTTGTATAAGGAATGAGGTATTGCACTTGCACCAGCACCCATATCACATAAGCCATGATAGCAATGATCTCCTATTTTAACAGAAATAACATGCATGCCTACAACAAGTCTATGTTTATTCTTAGTATCGGGTCTAGCAATTCTAGCAGCTTGATCACAGAAGTAAATAACATGCCCATCAATATTATTAGGCAAGAGATCCTTAACCATATAAATACTAGGTTCAACTTTAATTTGCTCAGAGGGTGTAGGTGTTCTAGTATTACTCTTACGAACTATAGTTGAAACTTTAGCACGATCCTTTATTCTAGTAGGGAAAGGTGGTTTCTCAATATAAGCAGTAGGAACAACAGAGTCATTATAACTGATAGTATTTTCTTCAACTTTAATAGGTGCAACTACTTTTACTTAAATGGGAGGATTATATTTAAACCACTTCTCCTTCGGGAGATCAACATGAGTAGCAAAGGATTCATAGAAAGAAGCTACTATCTCAGAGTCAAGTCCATATTCAGTGCTAAATTCATGAAAGGCATCGGTATCCATAAAAGATTTAACACAATCAAACTTTGGGGTTATACCTAACTCCTTACCTTCGTCGAGATCCCAATATTTAGAGTTGCGTTCAATTCTTTCCAATAAATCCCATTTGAATTCAATAGTCTTCATCATAAAAGAACCAGTAGAAGAAGTATCAAGCATGGAGCGATTATTGAGAGAAAGCCGAGCATAAATTTTTTGAATAATAATTTCTCTTGAGAGGTCATGATTGGGGCATGAATATAACATTGACTTAAGCCTCCCCAAGCTTGAGCGATGCTTTATCCTTCGCGAGGCCAAAAATTATATATATATAATTACGATCACGATGAACAAGATGCATAGGATAAAACTTCTGATGAAATTCCAATTTCAATCGGTTGTAGTTCCATGATCCCATATCATCACATAGCCTAAACCATGTCAATGCCTTTCCCTTCAAATATAAAGGGAAGACCTTCTTCTTGATAACATCCTCGGGCATACCTGCAAGCTTAAATAATGCACAAACTTCATCCACATAGATTAGGTGCAAATTGGGATGTAATGTTCCATCACATGTGAAAGGATTAGCTAGCAGTTTCTCTATCATACCCGAAGGAATTTCAAAGTAAACATTTTCAGTAGGTTCAGTAGGTTGAGGAGAAACTCTTTGCTCTACTAGTCGGGGTGAAGATACCCCGAACAAGCCCCTCAAAGGATTATGTTCCATAGTAACATGTGACAGTAAATTTCAGCATATTATATAAATTTTTCCTTACCAAATTCCACCTACCAAAGGCGCTTCACTCCCCGGCAATGGCGCCGGAAAAGAGTCTTGATGACCCACAAGTATAGGGGATCTATTGTAGTCCTTTCGATAAGTAAGAGTGTCGAACCCAACGAGGAGCAGAAGGAAATGATAAGCAGTTTTCAGTAAGGTATTCTCTGCAAGCACTAAAATCGTCGGTAACGGATAGTTTTGTGATAAGGTAATTTGTAACGGGTAACAAGTAACAAAAGTAAATAAGGTGCAACAAGATCGCCCAATCCTTTTTGTAGCAAAGGACAAGCCTGGACAAACTCTTATATAAAGGAAAGAACTCCCGAGGAAACATGGCAATTATCGTCAAGCTAGTTTTCATCACGTTCATATGATTCGCGTTCAGTTCTTTGATAATTTTATATGTGGGTGGACCGGTGCTTGGGTACCGTCCTTCCTTGGACAAGCATCCCACTTATGATTAAACCCTCTTGCAAGCATTCGCAACTACAAAAGAAGTATCAAGGTAAACCTAACCATAGCATGAAACATATGGATCCAAATCAACCCCTTGCGAAGGAACTCATAAACTAGGGTTTAAGCTTCTGTCACTCTAGCAACCCATCATCTACTTATTACTTCCCAATGCCTTCCTCTAGGCCCAAACAATGGTGAAGTGTCATGTAGTCAACGTTCACATGACACCACTAGAGGAAAGACAACATACATCTCATCAAAATATCGAACGAATACCAAATTCACATGACTACTTATAGCAAGACTTCTCCCATGTCCTCAGGAACAAACGTAACTACTCACAAATCATATTGATGTTCATAATCAGAGGGGTATTAATATGCATAAAGGATCTGAACATATGATCTTCCACCAAGTAAACCAACTAGCATCAACTACAAGGAGTAATCAACACTACTAGTAACCCACAGGTACCAATCTGAGGTTTTGAGACAAAGATTGGATACAAGAGATGAACTAGGGTTTGAGATGAGATGGTGCTGGTGAAGATGTTGATGGAGATTGACCTTGAGGGAGTCCTGGGTTAGGGGGTATCCGGACAGCCGGATTATATCCTTTGGCCAGACTGTTGGACTATGAAGATACAAGATTGAAGACTTCGTCTCGTGTCCGGATGGGACTCTCCTTGGCGTGGAAGGCAAGCTTGGCAATATGGATATGTAGATCTCCTTCCTTGTAACCGACTCTGTGTAACCCTAGCCCCCTCCGGTGTCTATATAAACCGAAGGGTTTAGTCCGTAGGACAACATACAATCATACCATAGGCTAGCTTTTAGGGTTTAGCCTCTCTGATCTCATGGTAGATCAACTCTTGTACTTCTCATATTATCAAGAATAATCAAGAAGGACGTAGGGTTTTACCTCCATCAAGAGGGCCCGAACCTGGGTAAAACATCGTGTCCCCTGCCTCCTGTTACCATCCGCCTTAGACGCACAGTTCGGGACCCCCTACCCGAGATCCGCCGGTTTTGACACCGACATTGGTGCTTTCATTGAGAGTTCCTCTGTGTCGTCACCATTAGGCTTGATGGCTCCTTCGATCATCGATAGCGATGCAGTCCAGGGTGAGACTTTTCTCCCCGGACAGATCTTTGTATTCGGCGGCTTCGCATTGTGGGCCAACTCGCTTGGCCATCTGGAGCAGATCGAGAGTAATGCCCTTGGCCACCTGGTCACGTTTGGAAGCTTAAACTACACGGCCGACATCCGCGGAGACTTGATCTTCGATGGATTCGAGCCCCTGTCGAGTGCGCCGCACGGTCACGGTGAGCATGATTTAGCTCTACCATCGGACAGTGTTCAGGAGACCGCACCGGCAATCGCTCCGACCCTCAATTCGGAGCCAATTGCGCCATCCATGGACAGGTGGATAGACGCCGCCACGGAGGCCGTATTCTCAGCGGCGATTGAGCCGAGTATCGACCTTACCCTTCACGGGAGCCGTGACGCCGAACTGCCGGATTCTTCCCCATCCACGGACTCCGAACCGCCTGCACCCGTGCCTATCGAATCTGACTGGGCGCTGATCATGGAGTTCACCTCCGTGGATATCTTTCGACACTCGCCCTTCGGCGACATGTTGAACTCATTAAGGTCTCTCTCCTTGTCAGGAGAGTCCTGGCCGAACTATGTTTGGCAGGATTGGGATGCGGATGATGAAGAAATTCGCCGCCCACCCACCACCCACTTAGTATCCACTATCGACAATTTGACCGACATGCTCGACTTCGACTCCGAAGACATCGACGGTATGGACGACCATGCGGGAGACGAAGAGGAACCACTGCCCACAGGGCACTGGACAACCACCTCATCATATGATATATACATGGTGGACACACCCAAAGAAGGCAATGGCGACGGGACAATGGAGGATGACCCCTCCAATAAGCAACCCAAGCGCCAACGTCAGCGGCGCCGCTCTAAGTATCGCCAAAGCAAAAGCGGTGACGCCGGCACAGGAGATAATAGCACTCCGGACAGTGCCGAAGACGACAACAATCCCCTCCAGTAAGATTTAGAGCAGGAGGATGGAGAAGCCAGCCCTCCCGAGAGAGCGGCAGATGGAGAGGCGAAGGACGATAATTACATGCAACCTCCGAAGATGAGGCAAGCCTCGACGATGATGAATTTGTCGTGCCGGAGGATCCCGCCGAGCAAGAGCGCTTCAAGCGCCGACTTATAGCCACGACAAATAGCCTTAAGAAAAAGCAGCAGCAGCTTCAAGCTGATCAAGATTTGCTAGCTGACAGATGGACTGAAGTCCTTCCGGCCGAGGAACATGAATTCGAACGCCCCTCCAAGAGTTACCCAAAGCGCAGGTTGCTACCCTGACTAGAGGAGGAAGCATTAAAACCTACATCTCCAGCATATGACGCGGCTGATCGGCCACCTCGTGGCCGCGACAGAGAGGCATTTCAGCCAAAAACTCAGCCGCACCCCGACGCCACTCAAATAAAAATGACAAGGCACGGGGAAACACGCTAGACCTGCGAGACGTATTGGAGGACAAAGCAAAACACGTAAGATCGATCTATGGATCACGAGGGCGCGCCACTATGCGAGACAATAACCGTCATGCCGAATACAGTAGAAGTAAATCCGACCGCGCCGAACACAGCGGACAAGACTCATTCGAGCTGTGTCGCGAATAGCCTACTACAGAGGCACCGCACACCCCATATGCTTCACAGACGAAGTAATGGATCACCAAATCTCAGAGGGTTTCAAACCTGTAAATATCGAATCATACAATGGCACAACAGATCCTGCGGTATGGATCGAGGAATTCCTCCTGCACATCCACATGGCCCGTGGTGACGATCTACACGCCATCAAATACCTCCCACTCAAGCTCAAAGGACCATCTCGGCATTGGCTCAACAGCCTGTCAGCAGAATCCATTGACTGTTGGGAAGATCTGGAAGCCGCATTCCTCGAAAACTTCTAGGGCACTTATGTGCGACCACCAGATGCCGATGACTTGAGCCACATAATCTAGCAGCCAGAGGAATCGGCCAGGTAATTCTGGACACGGTTCCTGACAAAGAAAAATCAAATTGTCGACTGTCCGGATGCAGAGGCCCTAGCAGCTTTTAAGCACAACATCCGCGACGAGTGGCTCGCTCGGCACCTTGGCCAGGAAAAGTCGAAATCTATGGCAGCCCTCATGACACTCATGACCCGCTTTTGCGCGGGAGAAGACAGCTGGCTGGCTCGCAGCAATAACATATCAAAGAACCATGGTACTTCATATACCAAGGATAGCAATGGCAGGTCACGTCACAACAAACATAAGGGCCGCGTCAATAGCGACAATACTGAGGATACGGCAGTCAATGCCGGATTCAGAGGCTCTAAACCCGGTCAGCGGAAAAAGGCATTCAAAAGAAGCACTCCGGGCACGTCCAGTTTGGACCGTATACTCGATCGCTCGTGCCAAATACATGGCACCCCCGACAAGCCAGCCAACCACACCAACAGGGAATGTTGGGTGTTCAAGCAGGCCAGCAAGTTAAACACCGTAAAAAAGATAAGGGGCTACATAGCGATGACGAGGAGGAGCCCCGGCAGCCGAACACCAGAGGGCAGAAGAGGTCCCCCCCACAAGTGCGGACGGTGAACATGATATACGCAACCCACATCCCCTAGAGGGAGCGGAAGCGTGCGTTAAGGGATGTATATGCGTTGGAGCCAGTCGCCCCAAAGTTCAACCCATGGTCCTCCTGTCCGATCACCTTCGATCGCAGGGACCATCCCACTAGTATCTGTCATGGCGGATTCGCCGCACTGGTCCTAGACCCAATCATCGACGGATTTCACCTCACTCGAGTCCTTATGGACGGCGGCAAGAGCCTGAACCTGCTTTATCAGGACACGGTGCACAAAATGGGTATAGACCCCTCAAGGATCAAACCCACAAAAACGACCTTCAAAGGCATCATACCAGGTGTAGAGGCCCATTGCACAGGCTCAGCCACACTGGAAGTGGTCTTCGGATCCCCGTATAACTTCCCAAGCGAGGAGTTAATCTTCGATATAGTCCCGTTCCGCAGGGACTATCATGCACTGCTCGGGCGAACCGCATTTGCGAGATTCAACGCGGTACCGCACTATGCATATCTCAAGCTCAAGATGCCAGGACCTCGGGGGGTCATCACAGTCAATGGAAACACAGAGCGCTCTCTCCGCATGGAGGAGCACACTGCGGCCCTCGCAGCAGAAGCGCAATGCAGCCTCTTAAGGAAATCCACCAGTTCGACGGTTAAAGACCCGGACACCTTCAAGCATGCCCGGAGTAATCGGCAACAAGACCACCTAGCACGTTCCGAGCTCGCATAGCAATGCGGCCCCCACCCCAGTCCCAGCCACAACGGCGAAATCCAGGCCACGCGTACATAATTACGCATTGAAAATACCATGGGCACAGGTGGGGAGGGGGCACGACTACGGCACGCCCCAAGACGCGGCTCAACCGCACTAGGGGCTTCCTGCTTTGTTATTTTTCTCTCTTTCAGGACTTTAATCTCTGGAAACCCCGTCCGGCAGTACGATTGCCGGACACACGATGCAACAACCAAGGAGGCAGAAAGCCACGTCGCACCGCGGAACTCCCAGGTGGTCTCTGATAACGAGTGAAATACTTGCTTTAAATACCATTCCCCAGGTTGCCCTTGGAGGGGACATGTCAAATAGTCCTACTTTTTGCTTATCGCACTACTTGTATCATTTTGCTTCAACGCACCTTTTTGAATAAACAATGCATAGCACTAGACTATTACTGCATTCCCTATTCTTCTTTTTTATATATACATGTTCATTCACAACATTCAGCACCCGTACACTTTGGTACGGCCAATATGCCAGGGGCTTAAGCGTACCCCATAACACGGCGTGAGAAGTCCGAACACTTTCAACAGTGCGGCACCCTGAACTTATAACATTATATGCATTAGCTCCGAATCATGTCTTGGGTCAATAGTTGGGTTTGCCCGGCTCCCATGTTTTGGTACCTTACGTTCCGCTATATCGGCTAAGGTAGCACTGGGAGAACTACTGCGATTGTCCCCCGGTTCATCTGGGCAAGCACCTCAGTAGAGAAAGCTAAAACTGACTGTCATGATAAGGCGAGAGCTGGTCGCTGTTCGAGAGGTCTCAAGTCCCTAAATACTTATGCCGCTTAGAGCGAGGGGTCGGCTTTGTCCGGCTTAAGGCGTGTATAGCGCCCCGAATTCGGCCTTCCGAATACTAGGGGCTTCGCCAAAATTTAAAATTGTAGACTTCTATGGCTAAGTGAGAGTGATAAAGCATTATAGTCCGATTGCCTTGTTCGTTGTGCTGAGCACCTCCCTCGAAGGACCCAACAATGGGAAAAAGAGTGCTCAGATTTATCCTGAACACCCGAGCACTCAGGGCATGGGGGCAGAAGCGGACGACTGGCCATCTCTCAGATTTAATAAACAGCCGCACATAAGGTAATATTTTAAATTCAAACAAGCGTTGCATAGCGCATATGAACAAGTTTTCATAATACAGGATCACACGAGCAAGTTCATTCAAAAATTACATCCTGCGCACACTCGTCCGCCACAAGACGGGCACCCTTCAGGACACCCTCATAATACATTTCGGGGTGGCGATGCTCCTTGCCCTGCGGCGGCCCCTCCTTCACCAGCTTCTCGGCGTCCATCTTGGCTCAGTGCACCTTCGCACGGGCAAAAGCCCGGCGGGCACCTTCGATGCAGACGGACCGCTTGATGACTTCCAGCCGGGGGCAGGCGTCCACAAGCCTCCTCACTAGGCTAAAGTAGCTGTTGGGAAGGGAGTCGCCAGGCCACATCCGGACTATAAGGCCCCTCATGGCCTATTCGACCGCCTTGTGCAGCTCGACCAGTTGCTTCAGCTCGTCGCTCATAGGCATCGGGTTGCTTCAACTGAGACCAGAACAACTTCTCCGTCGAGCTTCCCTCCTCGGCCTGGTAATATTTCGCAGCATCCGACACGCTGCGGGGCAAATCTGCGAATGCTCCTGGAGAGCTCTGGACTCGGGTAAGTAACAAGTAATTTACTTTCACATGCTTACTTTGCATATTGAATGCCTTACCTGCCGCTATCTTCCTCATCGCCTCAATTTCCTGGAGGGACTTTTGGGCTTCAGCCTTGGCATGCTTTGTACTTTCGAGGGCTGCGGCAAGCTCAGACTCTCGCGTCTTCGAGTCAAGCTCTAAAGCCTCGTGCTTCCTCACGAGAGCCTGGAGCTCTTGCTGCACCTCACCCACTCGTGCCTCTTGTTTTTCCCGCTCGGTGCGCTCCTTGGCCGCTTTGTTTTCGGCCTCGGACAGCACTTGCTTTAGGGTCGCCACTTTGGTCGTGGCCCCTGGCACATCCATGATGATCCTGTCATTTTGCAACCGCATCTTACATATATATATATATAAAAGGACAAGGCATTACTTACCTTTGTTCTCCTCGAGCTGCCTCTTGGCAAGACCGAGCTCTTTCTCGGACCGCTCGAGGTTCTGCCTCAGTGTAGCGACCTCCGCAGTCAGTGCGGCAGAGGTCAGCAGCGAAGCTTGCATACGCATACATACATACTTATATTAGACTCCTGCAGATATTACTTGGTCCTCTATTTGACTTTTCTTTGTGAACACCAAACAGAGCATCAGGGGCTACTGTCTATGTGGTAATATTTTCCTATATTTTAAATACTTACCTCAAAGCCTGTTAGAAGGCTGGCACAGGCTTCAGTCAGTCCACTTTTGGCGGACTGAACCTTCTTGATCACCGCACTCATAATAGTGCGGTGCTCTTCATCGATGGAAGCGCCGCGAAGCGCTCCCAGCAGGTTGTCCGGTGCCTCTGGATGGACAGAGGTCACCGGCACGGGCGGCTTGCCCCTCTTGGAAGGGGGCCGCCTGCCGGAGTCCGGAACCACTGGAGGTTCCGGCATGGCGTTCAGCTGGGGGCCAAACTTGGAGCCCTTGGGAGTCTTGCTCCCTTCGCACCTGGAGTCTGGAAGGTCGCCTTGAGGCGCCTCCGGGACTGTCTCCCCCCAGCTCGGTGCCCCTTGAGACAGTACCTCGACATCGTCCGTAGGGCGAGGAGAGGAGGCGGGTGGAAGTGTATCACTATCCATATCCGACGAGTCCAAGGAACCGTCCGACGAGGATACGTCGATACGGGCTCGGGGCGGACTGCATAATCATATTCGCGTTAGGAGAAGTAGTGCAACAAAAGTATGCTATGGGTTACTGTGGTATCCGAATACTTACGACTTCGCCAGGGGCTTGGCCCTGAGTAGCCACTCGTCTTCGCTGTCGGCAGCGGTGGTGGAACAGTCCGGAAGGAGAGTCCTTCCCTTCTTGGTACCTTCGGCCTGCTCGGTTGGGGCGGCCTTCCTTTTCTTGTCTCCCCGGGCTGGAGGGGGAGAATCTTCATCTTCCTCCTCCTCGGTTTCATGGGAGGAGTGCGTCTCGAAGTTATCAGACGATGTGTCCGATACCACCTGGCGTCGGGAACTCTTTCGGGTTCCCGTGGCCTTATTCTTGGTCTTCTCCGGCACCTCATAAGGAGCCGGAGTCCGCATCTCTGTCAGGAGAGCATCTGCAGGGTCTTCGGGCAGAGGGGCCAGACAGTTAATCTGCTCCGATGTCTCCACCCCGTCCTGTCAAAGGCATGGGAGCTCAGACCCCGCACATGGTTAAGCTATGGGAAATAGGTACCCTACCAGATGTACAGAACTTATCGGATTCGCAGGGCGCTTCGCGCTTAGCCCGCGGTCCTCAGTAAGAGAAGGGGGGACCTCGGCGCCCTTGAACAACACCTTCCAGACGTCCTTATCCATCGTGTCGAAGAGCTCGTGTAGAGTCTGGTGCTGGGCCGGGTCGAACTCCCATAAGTTGAAAGCTCGTTGTTGACACGGGAGGATCCGGCGGAAGAGCATGACCTGGACTATGTTGACAAGCTTAAGTTTCTTGCTTATCATGTTCCGGATA
The DNA here is from genome assembly GCF_003073215.2 of Triticum urartu. Taxonomy (NCBI): domain Eukaryota; kingdom Viridiplantae; phylum Streptophyta; class Magnoliopsida; order Poales; family Poaceae; genus Triticum; species Triticum urartu. The sequence goes on along the minus strand of NC_053024.1, from coordinate 378,814,870 downwards.
CACTTCTGGAGTCCGTCCAGCTCCACCGATGAACCCCAGGACATGCCCTTCTCCTTCCAGGAGGTGAGCCGCATGGGGATTCCGGATCGAAACTCGGGGGCCGCCACCCAGTTGGTGCCGCGCGGATCGGTGATGTAGAACCACCCCGATTGCCACCCCTTTATGGTCTCCACGAAGGAGCCCTCGAGCCATGTAACGTTGGGCATTTTGCCCACCATGGCTCCACCGCATTCCGCTTGTTGGCTGCCTACTACCTTCGGCTTGATATTGAAGGTCTTCAGCCACATGCCGAAGTGTGGCCGGATGCGAAGGAAAGCCTCGCACACGACGATGAACGCCGAGATGTTGAGGATGAAATTCGGGGCCAGATCATGAAAGTCCAACCCATAATAGAACATAAGGCCGCAGATGAATGGATGGAGGGGAAACCCCAGTCCACGGACGAAGTGGGGGAGGAAAACCCCCCTTTCGTAAGGTTCCGGGGTAGGGACGATCTGCCCCGCGGTTGGCAGCCGGTGCGCGATATCCGCGCCTAACTATCCGGCCCCGCGAAGTTTTTTGATGTGTCCCTCCGTGGCGGAGGAGACCATCCACTTGCCTCCCGCTCCGGACATGTTTGGAGAGAGTTGAGGAGAAGGATGTGGACTTGGGTGCTGGAGCTCGAGTGCGCGAGAATGGATGAGCAAGGAGGAAGAAGGCATGGGTAGAAAAAGGTGAAACCTTATCCCTTTATAAGGGCGGACGAAACTAGGCGCCCCCACCAGCCTGGTAAAACTCGCTTATCCCCCAAGCGCGGTAATTGATGGCGCGGTTGGGTTACCCATGTCCGTATTAATGGGAATCCTGTAATAAGGGGACACGATCTTTGCTTCGACAAGACGTGCCAAGGAAACCGCCTCGCGACACACGCTGAGATAGGTTATGAAAAACGATTCGAATAAAGACCTGGCTGTGGTGTGGTGTCACGCTACGGGGTACGTCAGCAGATTAGATTTGTGGAAATATTATTCTCTCTACGGTGGTATGTGGAACTTGTTTTGCAGAGCCGGACACGATCCTCGTGTTCAAAATCTTCTATGAAGTATTTGGGGGAGGAACCCTCCTTGCAATGCCGAAGACAATCTGCGCGCCGGATTCATTGTCATTGAAGCCTGGTTCAGGGGCTACTGAGGGAGTCCTGGATTAGGGGGTATCCCGACAGCCGGATTATATCCTTTGGCAGGACTGTTGGACTATGATGATACAAGATTGAAAGCTTCGTCCCGTGTCCGGATGGGACTCTCCTTGTCGTGGAAGGCAAGCTTGGCAATACAGATATGTAGATCTCCTTCCTTGTAACCGACTCTGTGTAACCCTAGCCCCCTCCGGTGTCTATATAAACCGGAGGGTTTAGTCCGTAGGACAACATACAATCATACCATAGGCTAGCTTTTAGGGTTTAGCCTCTCTGATCTTGTGGTAGATCAACTCTTGTACTACTCATATTATCAAGAATAATCAAGCAGGACGTAGGGTTTTACATCCATCAAGAGGGCCCGAACCAGGGTAAAACATCGTGTCCCCTGCCTCCTGTTACCATCCGCCTTAGACGCATAGTTCGGGACCCCCTACCCGAGATCCGCCGTTTTTGACACCGACAGACCCCCTCCCGATGAGAGGATCGATGGTGATGACGATGGTGATGATTTCCCCCTCCCGGAGGGAAGTTTCCCCGGCAGAACAACTCCGCCGGAGCCCTAGATTGGTTCCGCCATGGTTCCGCCTCGTGGTGGCGGAGTTTTGTCCCGTGAGCTTGCTTATGATTTTTTCCTAGACGAAAGACATCATATAGCAGAAGATGGGCACCAGAGGGCTGCCAGGGGGCCCACGAGGCAGGGGGCGCGCCTAGGGGGGTAAGGCGCGTCCCCACCCTCGTGGATGGTGGGTGGCCCCCTCTGGTACTTCCTTCGCCCAATATTTTTTATATATTATGAAACGTGCTCCCGTGAAGTTTCAGGACTTTTGGAGATGTGCATAATAGGTCTATAATATTTGCTCCTTTTCCAGCCCAGAATTCTAGCTGCCGGCATTCTCCCTCTTCATGTAAACCTTGTAAAATAAGAGAGAATAGGCTTAAGTATTGTGATATAATGTGTAATAACATCCCATAATGCACTATATATCGATATAAAAGCATGATGCAAAATGGACGTATCAACACGCAAATCCCCAATATATGCACCTACACAAACAATCAAACACTTGCACCCAATGCGATAAAAGGGGTTGTCAATCCCTTCACGGTCAGTTGCAAAGGTGAGATCTGATAGAGCTAGATGTAAAAGATTACTAAAACGTAAAACAAAATAAAAGTAAATAAATTACAGCAAGGTATTTTTTGTATATAGATCTGAAAATATATAATGTAAAATAGACCCGGGGGCCATAGGTTTCATTAGAGGCTTCTCTCTTGAAGGCTAATTATATGGTGGGTGAACAAATTACTGTCGAGCAATTGTTAGAAAAACACAAAGTTATGATGATATCCAAGGCAATGATTATGAATATAGGCATCACGTCCATGTCAAGTAGACCGACTCCTGCCTGGATCTACTACTATTACTCCACACATCAACCGCTATCCAGCATGCATCTAGAGTATTAAGTTCATAAGAATGGAGTAACGCCTTAAGCAAGATGACATGATGTAGAGGGATAAACTCAAGCAATATGATGAAAACCCCACATTTTTACCCTTGATGGCAACAATACAATACGTGTCTCACTACCCCTACTTTGTCACTGGGTGAAGTCACGCAAGGTTGAACCCAAAACTAAGCACCTCTCCCATTGCAAGTAAAACCAATCTAGTTGGCCAAACCAAACCGATAATTCGAAGAGAAATACAAAGATATCAAATCATGCATATAAGATTTCAGAGAAGATTCAAATAATATTCATAGATAAGCTAATCATAAATCCACAATTCATCGACCCCGACAAACACACCGCAAAAGAAGATTACATCAGATAGATCTCCAAGAACATTAAGGAGAACATGGTATTGAGAATCAAAGAGAGAGAGAGAGAGCAGAAGCCATCTAGCTACTAGCTATGGACCCATAGGTCTGTGGTAAACTACTCATGCTTCATCGGAAGGGCAATAGAGTTGATGTAGATGCCCTCCGTGATCGAATCCCCCTTCGATAGGATGCCGGAAAAGGCCCCAAGATGGGATCTCACGGGAACAGAAGGTTACGGTGGTGGAAAAGTATTTTGGTGGACGCTTCTGTTGATAGTGGAATATTTGAGGATTTATAGAGCTGAGAGGGAGGTCAATGGACTCCCGGGGGGCCCACAAGCCAGGGCCCCCCTAGGGCATGCCCTGGAGGCTTGTGGAGTCTTCGGGACTCTTTTGACTTGGCCTCCAAGCTCCGTGAATGTCTTTTGGTCCAAGAAAAATCATCGTAAAGTGTTATTCCGTTTGGACTCCGTTTGATATTCCTTTTCTGTAAAACTCAAAAACAAGGAAAAAAAGAAACTGGCACTGGGCTCTAGGTTAATAAGTTAGTCCAAAAAATAATATAAAATAGCATAATAATACATATCAAACATCCAAAATAGATAATATAATAGCATGGAATAATAAAAAATTATAGATATGTTGAAGACGTATCAAGCATCCCCAAGCTTAATTCGTACTCGTCCTCGAGTAGGTAAATGATAAAAACAGAATTTTTGATGTGGAATGCTACCTAACATATTTATCCATGTAATTTTCTTTATTGTGGCATGAATGTTTGGTCCATAAGATTCAAATCAAAAGTTTAATATTGACATAAAAAACAATAATACTTCAAGCATACTAATAAAGCAATCATGTCTTCTCAAAATAACATGCCCAAAGAAAGTTATCCCTACAAAATCATATAGTGTGGCTATGCTCCATCTTAATCACACAAAGTATTAAATCATGCACAACCCTGATGACAAGCCAAGCAAACGTTTCATACTTTTGATGTTCTCAAACCTTTTCAACTTTCACACAATACATGAGCGTGAGCCATGGACATAGCACTATAGGTGGAAGAGAATATGGTGGTTTGTGTAGAAGGCAAAAAGAAGGACATAGTCTCACATCAACTAGGCGTATCAACGGGCTATGGAGATGCCCATCAATAGATATCAATGTGAGTGAGTAGGGATTGCCATGCAACGGATGCACTAGAGCTATAAGTTTATGAAGCTCAAAAAGAAACTAAGTGGGTGTGCATCCAACTCGCTTGCTCACGAAGACCTAGGGCAATTTGAGGAAGCCCATCATTGGAACATACAAGCCAAGTTATATAACAAAAAATTCCCACTAGTATATGAAAGTGACAATATAGGAGACTCTCTATCATGAAGATCATGGTGCTACATTGAAGCACATGTGTGGAAAAAGGATAGTAACATTGTCCCTTCTCTCTTTTCTCTCTCTCTCTTTTTTGGTGGGCTTCTTTGGCCTCTTTTATTATATTTTTTGTGGTCTTCTTAGGCCTCTTTTATTTTTTATAAAGTCCGAAGAATCATTCCAACTTGTGAGGGAATCATAGCATCCATCATCCTTTCCTCACATGGGACGATGCTCTAATAATGATGATCATAACACTTTTATTTACTTAAACTCAAGAATTACAACTTGAAACTTAGAACAAAAATATGACGGAACGGTAGAAGTTGCATGTCAATATATCTCGGAATGGCTAGGGAAATGCCATAATAGGTAGGTACGGTGGCTGTTTTGAGGAAGGTATATGGTGGGTGTAATGCACCGGCGAAAGTTGCGCAGTACTAGAGAGGCTAGCAATGATGTGTAGCGCCCAAGATGCGATTCTATCCCAATCATGTGATGAACTCATGATTGGGGCACAACCGCATTTTGAGCGCATAGCAAGGTGGATATCATTACAACATACCATGTACTGAATAGATGAGAATACAAGATAAAGGCTTACACACGCCATAATCTACAACATGAATACAACAGTTCATCTATACATAGTAATCATCATACAGAAGAGCAGGATCCGACTAAGTATGAAATCAAACGAAAAAGAAGAATGAAATCCACCCTGCTAATCCTAGCCTCCTCGACCCGAAACCTAAACCCTTGATCGAAGAAGAAGCAGTAGAAGAACTCCAAACAAACAAGCATCGCACTCGCGTCAGATCATCGCATTACGTGTACCTGCAACTGTTGTTGTAATAATTTCTGAGCCACAAGGACTCAGCAATCCCATTACCATGGGTATCAAGACTAGCAAAGCTTAATGGGTATGGAAAGGATAAGTGGTGAGTTTGCAACAGCGGCTAAGCAATGTATGGTGGCTAACTTACGAGTACAAGAATAAGATGAGAAACTACGCAAATGGCCGCAAACTAGTAATGATCAATAAGTGATCATGAACTACTTACATTCAAACATGACCCAACTGTGTTCTCCTCTCGAACTTCCCTGAAAAGAGACAGTCATGGTTACACACGCGGTTGGTGTATTTTAATTGAGTTTACTTCAAGTCCTCTACAACTGAATATCAACAAATTCCCATCTACCACATAACCGTGGGCATAGCTTTCAAAAGTTTAAACCTTGAAGGGGTGTCCCAACTTAGCCCATGACAAGCTCACGATCCGCGGAGACAATCCTCCATCGCGGGACCCTCCGATCAGACTCGGAATTCCGGTGCACAAGACATTTCGACAATGGCAAAACTAATCTAGCAAGACCTCCCGGCGTGCCAACACCCTGATACTAGCCACACGTATCTCGTCCCAGGCCACGTCGAGATGGGTCAGCCTATAGGTATATACCAAATACCTCGGGTTTCCTCGAGGCGGCCCCGTAGTCTGCCCGTTTGGGACCAACACCATCAACAATGGCCCCCTGCCATGTAGAAAGAATCCTCGGGTTCATGACACCGTATGCCAATTAATTATTAAGTTCAAGTATTATTATGGCAAATGTTAAAACCAATGTTGGGCCTTGCTGGAAGAGTTTTATTCAAAGCGAACTATCAAGAGGGGCCCATAAACCCTCACCGTGTTAGGGACGCAAATCCAAGGAACATAACACCGGTATGACGGAAACGAAGGCGGCAAGAGTGGAACAAAACACCAGGCATAAGGCTGAGCCTTGCACCCTTTACCAGGTATATAGATGCATTAATTAAATAAGAGATATTGTGATATCCCATGATATCCATGTCCCAAGATGGAACAACCTGCAACTGCACCTGCAACTAGCAACCCTATAAGAGGGGCTGAGCAAAGCGGTAACATAGCCAAACAACGGTTTGCTAGGAAGGGTAAAAAGGTTAGAGGCTATCATGGAAATTTTGGAGGCTTGAAGAACAAGTGGTAGGTAGCGCGACATAACGATAGTATCGAGACAACTAGCATAGCAAAGACAGTAGTGGGATCCAAGGTGATGGCCATCTTGCCTGGAATCCCGCTAAGAAGAAGAACGAGTCCCTGAAGAAGATGATAACCAACGTAGTCGAACGGATCCTCACAATCGCAACATAACTGGAACTATCGAGAAGAAGCACAATCGAAAAGAAGCAAACAACAAAGTAAAAAACCATCACATAAACATTGCATGATGCATAATAAAGTATGATGCATATCCAGTTTAATGATTCATGGCATGGCAAAGTGCAACAAACAACACTACAAATTAAGTGGAGCTCAATATGCAACGAGTTGCATATTGACAAAACACCATGTTCAATTACTTAGTTCGCTCTTGTTTAAGAACAAGACAAGATTAAATGTTGGTCAACATGGCAAGAGGTGAAACATAAGTAAACTAACTATTTAGGCAAGTTTAAATGAGGCCGGAACAACAAACAACAGTTCCGGAAAATCCCCATGTGCATATTTTTGATTTGGTACTGTTCTGATCTAAACACAGTTTTATTGTTGTTAAACATGCAAAGTAATGCTACCATGTTAATCTATGCATTTTTCTACCCCATTTACATATAAAGTTTATTAAATTCGGAGCTACAGTTATTTAGTTATGAAATAAATCATTTTAACATGTCATTATGCAAATTAAATGCAAACATTATTTTAAACATATTAAACATGGATGAAAGTTGGATATTATGAAACAAGATGATATTCTAAGCATGTTACATATTTAAATCATTTTAATCCGATGCATGATTGTTGAGTTATTATATGCATGAACAATGAGGGTTTTTCTGTAAAACTATAATTCTCTGGATAAATAGATAATTCGCTGGAGAGGAAAAAAAACACAAATGGGCCGCATCTGGTGCAAGGGCGCTGGATCTGTGGGCTGCTCACCTAGCTGGGTTCGGCCCAGGTCGGTGGAGGTGGGAGGTGGGCGGCGGTCAACGGACAAAGGGGAGGTGGCCCAAGCACGGGATCGAGCGGGTGGAGACATGGGCGAACGAGGGGCTGGGACGCCACTGGTTCACGCTACACACAGCGATGCATAGCAGCGACAGAACATGATGTGGCTTCAGCGAGGTCGCAGGGCAGGCGGAGGTGCAGGACTCCGGCGAGGAACTCCGGCGATGGGTGGCTGATTGTGACGCGAGCGCCGGGAACGGGCAGATCAGGGCGAGGGGGTCTCGGATCTAGCGGCACGAGGGAGCTCCGAGGCGGTCGGAACTACAGGGCCATGGTGGGGAAAAAAATTCAGAGAAGATACTGAGAGGGAGGAAAAGAGATAGAAGGAGAGGAGAAGGCGCGAGGCACAAGCCTGCTGGTCTAGAGGCTCTGCTCGTAGAGGTGGCCGATGGCCGAGCTTGGACAACGTCGAGGCGGTTCCCGTTGGTTCGGTCGGCCTACGGCGGGGCGGACGAGGCGCACGGGAGGAGGAGGAGGTGCTCGGGCGGCTTGGAGGCGGGAGGAGACGAGGTCGAGCGCTCCTGCTCGGGGTCTCGGGCGAGCGCAGCGCGAGCGTGCAGGGATGGTGGCGGCGCCATTGCCCTGTTCAAAGAGAGGCAGAGGAGAACAAGGTGAGGTTTGGGGGAGAAGAAATGGAACAAGAAGGAAGAAAAGGCAGGGGCGAGGTTCCTCCGGTGACTGGGAGCTGCTGCCCCGGCTGCTTGCAGGTGAGGAGGCCCGCAGGAGGTGCGAGGCAGGGGCTCCTGCTAGTGGCCAGAAAACACGGGAGTTGGTCGGAGGCCGTGGGTTTGAGGGAGGAGGATCTGAGATGGATGGTGGTTGGCTAGGCGCTGAAATCAAGGGAGAGAGTGGCGGCGTCGTGGGGATTTGGTGGAGATTGGACAAGCTAGGGCTAGGGTTAGACTGCTATATATACTAGATGGTAGGTAGGAGGGAGTTTGGGGCAATCTGAACCCTCCGATCGTAATCGAATAGTCCGAGAAAAATAGCTCAGGGGAGTCCAACAAAGAACCAAAGATATTTTAGGGATGATCCAGACCCATCGGTCGCGACTGCCCTGGTCGGGTTTGGGATAACTTATGGACGCGCGCGAGGGGTTTGACAAAAGACAAAGGAGGCAAGGGGGGTTTGATGGGCCCGGAGAGAGAGAGAGAGAGCGGTCTGGTTGACGTGAGGGGAGGTCAATGGAGACAAGGAAGAAGCGACAACTACGAGTGGGTGCAAGTTTTATGAAACCATGTGGATGCAATGCAGATGATGCGATGATGAAATGCAACAAACAAATAAATCACACGGCGACAAAGAAAAAATGTGCAAGGAGTTTGGAGCGTCGGTCTCGGGTTGTTACAACTCTCCTCCACTTACAAGAGATCTCACCCCGAGATCTAGGGATGGCACCGGAGAGAAGCGGTAGAGCAAGAGGTAAAACATAGTTGCTGAAGGAAATATGCCCTAGAGGCAATAATAAAGTTATTATTTATTTCCTTATATCATGATAAATGTTTATTATTCATGCTAGAATTGTATTAACCGGAAACTTAGTACATGTGTGAATACATAGACAAACAGAGTGTCACTAGTATGCATCTACTTGACTAGCTCGTTGAATCAAACATGGTTAAGTTTCCTAGCCATAGGATGAGTTGTCATTTGATTAACGGGGTCACATCATTAGAGAATGATGTGATTGACTTGACCCATTCCGTTACCTTAGCACGATGATCGTTTAGTTTGTTGCTACTGCTTTCTTCATGACTTATACATGTTCCTCTGACTATGAGATTATGCAACTCCCAAATACCGGAGGAACACTTTGTGTGCTACCAAACGTCACAACATAACTGGGTGATTATAAAGGTATTCTACAGGTGTCTCTTATGGTACTTGTTGAGTTGGCATAGATCGAGATTAGGATTTGTCACTCCGATTGTCGGAGAGGTATCTCTGGGCCCTCTCGGTAATGCACATCACTATAAGCCTTGCAAGCAATGTGACTAATGAGTTAGTTGCGGGATGATGCATCACGTAACGAGTAAAGAGACTTGCCGATAACGAGATTGCACTAGGTATTGAGATACTGACGATTGAATCTCAGGCATGTAACATACCGATGACAAAGGGAACAATGTATGTTGTTATGCGGTTTGACCGATAAAGATCTTCGTAGAATATGTAGGAACCAATATGAGCATCCAGGTTCCACTATTGGTTATTGACCGTAGAGGAGTCTCGGTCATGTCTACATAGTTCTCGAACCCGTAGGGTCCCCACGCTTAACATTCGGTGACGATCGGTATTATGAGTTTATGTGTTTTGATGTAACGAAGGTAGTTCGGAGTCCCGTATGAGATCGGGGACATGACGAGGAGTCTCGAAATGGTCGAGACGTAAAGATCGATATATTGGACGACTATATTCGGACATCAGAAAGGTTCCGGGTGATTCGGGTATTTTTCGGAGTACCGGAGAGTTACGGCAATTCACCGGGAGGGTCAATGGGCCTTCATAGGCTTTAGTGGAAATAGAGGGCAGCAAGGAAGTGTGAGGTGCGTCCCCCTAGGCCCAAACCGAATTGGTTTAGGGATTTGGGGGCCGGCCCCCTCTTTCCTTCTCCTCTCCTCCTCTTTCCTTCCCCTCCTAGTTGGACTAGGAAAGGGGGAACCTACTCCTAGTAGGAGTAGGATTCCCCCCTTGGGGCGCACCCTATGAGGCCGCCGGCCCCCTCCCCTTGCTCCTTTATATACGTATCCAGGGGCATCCCATAGACACACAAGTTGATCAGTTGATCTTTTAGCCATGTGCGGTGCCCCCCTCCACCATAATCCACCTCGGTCATATCATAGCGGTGTTTAGGCGAAGCCCTGCGTCGGTAGCATCATCATCAATGTCATCACGCCATCGTGCTGACGGAACTCTCCCTCGAAGATCTGCTGGATCGGAGTTCGTGGGACATCACCGAGCTGAACGTGTGCTGAACTCGGAGGTGCCGTGCGTTCGGTACTTGGATCAGTCGGATCATGAAGACGTACGACTACATCAACCGCGTTCTCATAACACTTCCTCTTACGGTCTACGAGGGTACGTGGACGACACTCTCCCCTCTCGTTGCTATGCATCACCATGATCTTGCGTGTGCGTAGGAATTTTTTCGAAATTACTACGTTCCCCAACAATTGCTTCTTTGACAAACGAGTGAAACCAAAGAACCTTGAGAGGTTGAAAACTTGAAAGAAAGAACACAACAGAGTTGAACTAAATTGTGAGCACTCCGGTTGAAAAGAGAAACAAGGAACACCATGTGAACCTTGGAGGTTGCAAAGCTATGAATGACGAGCACAATGGACAAGAAGGAATTGAAACCACTCTGGTTGAAACGAGATAAACAAGGAACATTAAGAACAAATTCGAACATCACTCCAGTTGAAAAGATATGCAAGACTTGATAAGATGAAAAGAACATGAGCAGAGGACACAACACTCGCGTTGAATGGAAAAGCAAGGAAAGATCCTGATCTTGAGAAAACGAGATGATTGCTTGAAGAGAGAAACACCACAATGCCTCCGGAACGAAAGGTTAGAAGTTGGATCGTTGGAAAGAAAAGAATTGAGAAGAAAATGACATATTCTACCACAATTGAATTTGTAAAGCATCCTTACAAAGAAGGGTTGAACGGAGTTGTTGAAAAAATCAACAACAAAAGAATAAGCTTGTTGTGGGCTTATGGAAAACATCAGAAAATTATGAGGTGACAACCGACCACTAACGGAAACAATTGATTGGATGAGATCAAAGAAAAGATGAAAAGCCTCTTTCACCGAGAAAATTAGGTAAAAACTTGGATCATTGATAAGCACCACACATAGCAACATTCTCAATAGAAGGCTTTAGGTGAAATCTATACCAAGATAGCCTCAAATGAAGAAATTGTGATCGGTTGAAACAACTCATGAACGAAGAGAAATGATGGTTTTAAAATATCTCATTTCTGACCACTTGTGAATCATGAAACACGAACAGAAATTGTCAAGAATGATATATCACCATCTCAAAAGATAAGATAGAAAGAATTGCACTTTGGAATGCAAGATGGAGAATGTTTGAACTCCTCCAACAAGAATCTTGAAGAACACTTCGAGAATGAATTAAATCTTTGATGAACCACTATGAAGAACCTCCATGATGAACTCCGATAAAAGGGACAATAGAAAAGAATTGAAGGTTGAAGCAAACAAGATTGAAGCCTTGCAATGAGTTAGATGGAGCTTCGAAATGAGAAAGCTTTGGACTCCGGACAAGAAAGATGAAAAACATGGAACAGAGAAATGATATCATGACTGAACTCCGGAAGAAAAGAATTAAATCACCTCGAGGAAACGAGAATAATAATTATGTCATGCTTACCCTTCATCAACTTAAATTGATGTAGCGACCAGACCTCAAACGGTCCAATCTCTGTGCTCCGGTGTCATCCCTGGATCAGTAATGCTGACACCACATAGTACTTGAAGGATTTATAACAGAGTAGCAATCACAAACTTAGTACATCGAGTGTCTCAATAGAGATCGTATTAGAATAAATGTGGCTTAAGGCCATCTAATAATGATAACAACGGAAGGCTTGGAAGATAAGTGAGTCCATCAACTCCAACGGCATCACTGAGTATAGAACCACGACCTAAAACTCCTTAATCGTCGTCTGAAAAGTCTGCAACATTAACGTTGCAGCCCGAAAACGGGTTAGCACATGGAATATGCTGGCAATGTAACACATAGAGAATAATGGAAAGACACAGCTATTCTACATGCATATTTGGCTAGTGGAAAAGCTCTATGGTTACAGTTTTGCGTAAAGCCAATTTTTCCCTACTACAAAGGAATAAATTTATTTAACTACTATGGTGGTTGTTAAACATTGAGAATGGTTGACAGCATCCTCAATCCCAATTAAAATAATCATCATTAAATCCCAACAACATTAATTATAGTAACATGATGAGATTCACATGATAATCCAGGTACTAGATACTCAAGATGTCCATAACCGGGGACACGGCTAACCATGATTAGTTTATACACTCTGCAGAGGTTTGCGCACTTTTCCCCACAAGACTCGATCGCCTTCGTTTGGTTTCTCGCACTACACGGTGTTTGAGAAACGGATGACCGAGACATAGTCTTTCAGAAGCACTAGCACCTTACGATGGGTAGACCGTACCACCTACATCCCCTACATCTGCTAGTCTACCACTTTAAGAGTTCGCACGACTTAGCCAACTATGCTAGAGCCCATAATAGCTTGTGGCTGCACACAAAAGTTTCTAGCATGAACAATCTCATGATCCCTTTGAACCTGGGTGGCGGTCCAAAAGAAAACAGGCAATCCTGGAATACCCAGGTGCCTCAATCCACCCAGATGTGTATTTAAGTTGCCACCTTAGATAAACCATTGATTTAAAAATATCACATCTGTCATGGATATCACTCACCCAATCCACGTCTACTAGCATAGCATAGCAATAATAAGCAAACGTAGAAGTAACTCCCAAAGGTTTGATAATAAACAGGTAATAGGTACTACCTCAACTACTTCCCAAACCCACAATTTAATTAGATCCTAATCATGCAACGTGTAAGGATTGATCTAATGCAATAAAACTGGGTAGTAGAAGGTATGATCAAAGTGTTACTTGCCTTGCTGATGATCCGGGAAACCTAACGATTCGAAGTAACAAGCGGCGCACTCCGGATACTCTATCGCAAACAAACAAGTATACAATAAGTACACAACTAATGCACAGGTAAAACTCAAATAAGAGATCTAACCAGAAGGTTCAACTTAAGAACTCCGGTTGGCAAAAAGAATCAAATCGAATGAAGCAACGAAAAACAAACGACAAAAGAAACAGGCTTCGTTTAATATTCTGGATCTAAGGCAATTTTTTTTACAGAAGCAAAAAACTTGTTTAAGTTGGTTAAATGGAAAGAGGGTTTCGAGACGAAACTCCAGGCGCTTGAATCGCGTGATTCCGATAAACGAGCGAAAAGATAAACTAAAATGAAAATCGGATCAGAAATCACGATCAGAAAAATCGCAGATTTAATCCGAGAAAAAGAAAAATGACGAACAGTTTAACTAACGAACGTTCGTTAACTAGATCTAAACGACGAACATGTTCGTTAAAACGCACGAATCGAGCGAACGCTCGCTAAATAGAATAAACCGAAATAAAACCGTTCTGATAAAAAAATAAACCGCGGCTTTAAAAAATCGGGCGGTTTTCTAAAGAAAACCGGTTTTCTAAAGAAAACCGCCAGCGACGGCGGCTACCTCGGGCGGCGAGGCGGCGACGGGGTGGCGCGGGCGGCGGCGAGGCGGCGGCGCGGGCGGGCGGCGCGGATCGGGCGCTAGGGTTTGGGGCGGCTCGGGCTGGGCTGGCTCGGGCCCCGGGCGGCGGCTTATAAGGGCTGCCCCGGGCGGAGTCCCGCTCGGGTATGGCCCGGAGTCGGTTCGCGTTTTTTAAAATAATAACGCACAGAAAAACAAATAAAAGAGATACTAAATGGACTCCAAAAATCCCGAAATAAATTTTCCCCGCCTTCTAAAATCATGCCGGACAAAGTGAACATTTATTTGGAGCCTAAATGCAATTTTGAAAAATGCGCATTTTTCCTAAATTCAAATTAAATAGCGAAAAAATTCCGGGATAAAATCTTATTTGATTTTATTATTAAACCCTCAGTATTTCTATATTTTGAGAAAGTCATTTTATTCCCTCTCTCATATTTTTGTAATAGAAATTATTGAAGATAAAATAAATAAAATCAAATGATCCTATTTTCAAAATTTGAGACAACTCAATTATGAAAATAACGAAATCCCCAACTCTTTCCGAGGGTCCTTGAGTTGCGAAAAATTTCTAGGATCAACCAAAATGCAACAAATATGATATGCAACGATGATCTAGTGTATAACATTCCAAATTGAAAATTTGGGATGTTACAATTAGTGACAAGCAACGGTAGGCATGCTACTTATTCTCATTGAAAAGGATTAAGAGAGATATAGCGCAAACTTGAATAGGGTCTTCAATGAACCATTGGTAGGAATTGAAAATGAACGTAGCAAAGGGACAAATCACCAGGAAGAATTAGAAAACAAAAAAAGATACTTGAGGTAATTTTGATACAATAGAATGAAGAGATCACGAGCTAACTAGAGAATACTTGAGCGATGCACCAGTAAGATTTGGAGAACAAGAGTTGAAAGCTCAGAATGAATAATTCTAAGATGATGGCTCCGGAGAATCAAACTGAAAATACTACTGAATTGCTCTGGATGGGTGAAAAGAATTCTCACAATCGAAAACAATTATGAGAGGAGGGCATCAAGCTAGATCCATGAATCTTCAAGAGACTGGCAAGGATTTAAGAGAAGCTCTTCTTTGGTCTTCAAATGTTTAGAAAGATAATGAGGAACACCACCAAATTATTTGAGACACTCTGGAATGATGAAAATATGAAGATTCAGATCAAAATGAAAGGAATTGAAGGAAAACTCAGAGAAGAAATTTGACTGATGAGAATTCATTCTTACGTCAAACTTTGAAATAATTTGAGAATCACTTCAGATAAATTAGAAGAGTCAGTAAGATCCTCGGAAGCCCTGTGGGTTATGGGCCCAGTCAAAAGAAACACCTTTGAAAATATTGCTTAGTAAGCGATAATGCACCAGTTGATTTGAATGGCTTGTATGAGATAACAACCTCAAAATACCTTGAACGGATTGAGAATGGAAACAAATCTTCTGAGATATCTTCAGCACTCTGAAACAAATGGAAAGTGAGAGCTAAATGATTAAGAGATACACCGGCATAAGAAAGCACTTGAAACAAGGAAGGGGATAAGATCAACACCTACAACTTGAATTGAATCCACCGGAAAAGAATACGAGAATGAAGAATGATAAACTTGAAGCTTCTTGAGCATCTTCTTGAGAATCACCGGATAAGACAATCGAAAGAAAAGACTGAAGAGACTTCTCACAAATAAAAGGATACATGATTATGAAATCTGAATCCTTGAAGAAAAAAGGGTGGGAGGGCAGGAAAAACAAAGACAACTTGGGACGGATGAAACAAACACCGTTGAGAAAACTTAGAATTGATCTCGTGAATGTTGAAATGATCGGATCCACTTGAAGAGAAGCACGCCGGTTGGAAAAGAATTAACATGACAACCTCGATGATTAAGAAGGATTAGTATTCACATAGAAATATGAGAACAATGCTCAGGTATGGATTCAACACTTGACATTGAAGCAACTCAAATATCACAACTCAAAACAAAAACAGAGGATTAGCTTGCATAATAAGCCGGAAACAAACATATGATAGACCCCATATCGTATCATGTGTCTGTTTGAAAGATATCCTACGTGATACTTGAATTCCCACATTAGAACTCCCGAAACTTTCTGGTTATGCAATCTGGTGCTGGGGATACAGGGAGGGACAATATATCACACAACTAACAAATCCTACGCTCCAACTGTATCCATCCTTCAACACATAACCAAGAAACCTTCCGAAATTGTGTACCTCAAACCTTCGAAAACATCTGATATACTAGATGTGGCAATACATTTGATCTCTCTCCCCAGTACTGGGTGTCGTCAAACTACTCTCACCACAAAGAGTATATAAGCATTTTCGATGTCGGCAAACTCTGGTATTCCGGAACTAAAATGATAAGCACTATGACAAAAACACCTTGGAGCTCAACTCCCCGGGACACTGCTACAACCCCTCAATGTCAGGAGGCACCAAGACAGAATCGTCGTCACAATGATATTGCAATGATCCAACAATACCCGCGTGGTCCTAAAAAAATTGAGTGAAAAAGAAAAGAGTAAAGTCAAAACATCTACGTCAGGTGTCCACACTAGAGCGATGAAGGGGATAAGGAGTAAAAAGAATTCCTACTCTCCGATATATAACTAGACTCAAAATGGTTTTCTTCTAGACTCAACAACGGCAATGGTTCGATCAATCAAGGGGGTCTGAATCTAGATCACAATCCTGTGCAGGACTCCGGCGAGGAACTCCGGCAATGGGTGGCTGACGGTGACGCGAGCGCTGGGAACGGGCAGATCAGGGCGAGGGGGTCTCGAATCTAGCGGCGCGAGGGAACTCCGAGGTGGTGGGAGCTGCAGGGCCATGGTGGGGAAAAAATTCAGAGAAGATACTAAGAGGAAGGAAAAGAGATAGAAGGAGAGGAGAAGGCGCGAGGCACATGCCTGCTGGTCCGGAGGCTCTGCTCATAGAGGTGGCCGATGGCGGAGCTTGGACGGTGTCGAGGTGGTTCCCGTTGGTTCGGTTGACCTGTGGCGGGGCGGACGAGGCGCACAGAAGGAGGAGGAGCTGCTCGGGCGGCTTGGCGGCGCGAGGAGACCAGGTCGAGCGCTCCTGCTCGGGGTTTCGGGCGGGCGAACCGCGAGCGCGTGGGGATGGTGGCGGCGATGTTGCCCTATTCAAAGAGAGACAAAGGAGAACAAAGTGAGGTTTGGGCGAGGTTCCTCCGGCGACTGGGAGCTTCTGCCCCGGCTGCTTGCAGGTGAGGAGGCCCGCAGGAGGTGCGAGGCAGGGGATCCTGCTAGTGGCTGGAAAACACGGGAGGTGGTCGGAGGCCGCGGGTTTGAGGGAGGAGGATCTGAGATGGATGGTGGTTGGCTAGGCGCTGAAACCAAGGAGAGAGTAGTGGCGGCGTGGGGATTTGGTGGAGATTGGACATGCTAGGGCTAGGGTTGGACTACTATATATACTAGATGGTAGGTAGGAGGGAGTTTGGGGCAATCTGAACCATCCAATCATAATCGAACAGTCTAAGAAAAATAGCTCAGGGGAGTCCAACAAAGAACCGAAGATATTTTAGGGATGATCCGGACCCATCGGTCGCGACTGCCCAGGTCGGATTCGGGACAACTTACGGACGCGCGTGAGGGGTTTGACAAGATATAAAGGAGGCAAGGGGGGTTTGATGGGCTCAGAGAAGAGAGAGAAGAGAGCGGTATGGTTGACCTGAGAGGAGCTCAACGGAGACAAGGAAGAAGCGGCAACTACGAGCGGGTGCAATTTTTATGAAACCATGCGAATGCAATGCGGATGATGCGATGATGAAATGCAGCAAACAAATAAATCACACAACAACAATGAAAACACATGGAAGGCGTCTTGGTGTATTTATCCTTCGAAAAGAACCGATGGTGAAGTCATCAGGGAAGGCCTGTGAAAAAGAAACCTGAAAAGGAGAAAAAAGGAAACATTGAAAGTACGTGTGTCCGGGGTGGTCGAGCCGTATTGTGGACCACAAGCTAGTTATGCCTCCATCCATGCCCATGGTATTTTGAGTGCGTAGTTATGTACGCGCAGTACAATTGCCGCCACTTGGTCGGGACTGGGACGGAGGCCGAATTGCTAGTCGAGCTCTTGACGAGCCGAGCTATCCTGCTGCAGAATAGTCTGTACTCTCTTGACAGTGTCCGGGAGCTCGGCCACCGAATTAAGGTTCTGCTTGAAAAGGCTGCTCTGTACTTGTGCTGCTAAGGCAGCGGTGTGCTCCTCGGTGCAGAGGGAGCGTTCCATGTTTCCATTAACTGTTATGATGCCACGTGGTCTGGGCATCTTGAGCTTGAGATAAGCGTAGTGTGGCACCGCGTTGAATCGAGCAAATGCGGTTCGTCCAAGCAGTGCGTGATACCCACTGGGAAAAGGGACGATATCGAAGATTAACTCCTCGCTTCAGAAGTTGTCCGGAGATCCGAAGACAACCTCTAGTGTGATTGAGCCCGTACAGCGGGCCTCTACACCTGGTATGACTCCTTTAAAGGTAGTCTTTGTGGGCTTGATCCGTGATAGATTAATGCCCATTTTGCACACTGTATCCTCATAGAGTAGGTTGAGGCTGCTGCCACCATCCATCAGGACTCGCGTCAGGTGGAACCCAACTATTATTGGGTCCAGGACCAGTGCGGCTAAACCACCGTGACGGATATTGGTCGGATGGTCCCGACGATCGAAAGTGATCGAGCATGACGACCATGGATTAAATTTTGGGGCGACTGGCTCTATCGCGTAGACGTCACTGAGCGCGTGCTTGCGCTCCCTCTTGGGGATGTGGGTAGCGTATATCATGTTCACCATTTTGACCTGAGGGGGAAACTTCTTCTATCCCCCTGTGTTCGGTGGCCGGGGCTCCTCGTCCTCTTCTCCTTGCTTCGGCATTTAACTTGCTGGCCTGTTTAAAAACTCAAAAATCTCTATTGGTATGATTGGGTGGTTTGTCTGGGGTGCCATGGATCTGGCACGGACAGCCGAGTATGCGGTCCAAGCTGGATGAGCCCGAATTGTTCTTTTTGAACTGCCTCTTCCGCTGACTGGACTTAGAGCCACTGAATCCGGCATTGACCGTCGTATCATCGGTGTTGTCATTGTTTTTTCAACGCTTGTGTCTATTGCGTCGAGACTTGTCGTTGCTATTTTTGGCTTCAGAGGTGCCTACGTTGCTTGCATTATTTTTGCTACGGGCCAGCCAACTATCTTCACCCGCACAAAAGCGGGTCATGAGTGCCGTGAGGGCTGCCATGGACTTCGGCTTTTCTTGGCCGAGGTGGTGGGCGAGCCATTCGTCGCGGATGTAGTGTTTAAAGGCCGCTAGGGCTTTGGCATCCGGACAGTCGACGATCTGGTCCTTTTTGGTTAGAAACCTAGTCCAAAATTTCCTGGCTGACTCTCTGGGCTGTTGAACTATATGGCTTAAGTCATCGGCATCTGGTGGCCGGACATATGTATCTTGGAAGTTGTCGCGGAAGGCATCTTCCAAATCCTCCCAGCTGCTAATAGAGTTTTCGGGCAGACTTTTTAACCAGTGCCGAGCTAGCCCTTTGAGTTTTAACGGAAGGTATTTGATGGCGTGGAGGTCATCTCCGCGGGCCATATGGATATGGAGAAGAAAATCCTTAATCCACACAGCGGGATCAGTTGTTCCATCATATGATTCAATATTCACGGGTTTAAACCCTTCTGGGAATTCATGCTCCATTACTTCATCAGTGAAGCAAAGAGGGTGTGCGGCGCCTCTATATCGGAACACATCGCGACGTAGCTCCGATGGAGTCCATCTGTGGTTTTTGGCCCGCGCATGACTAGGCTTGTCACGTACGAATAGATAGCCGTTGTCACGTGTCAGGGCAAGTCCTCGCGATCCGTAGATCGATCTGGTATGTCCTCTTCTATTGTCTAGGTCCTGCCGAAGGTCATATGTATAACCACGATTTGTTTTATCTCTGCCTTTACGATGAGGCGGGGCGGGCTGGTGTTTGGCTTGAGCTGCCGTTTTATCCCGACCACGTGGCGGTCGGTCAGCCGCATTGTGTGATGATGGTATGGGCTCCGGTGCCTCGTCGTAGAACTGAGGTAGCAATTTGTGCTTCGGGTAGCTTTTGGCTAGGCACTTGAGGCTGTATTCTTCGGCTTCTAGGACATTGGTCTAGCTATCATTGAGCAGATCTTGGTCAGCTTAAACCTGCTGCTGCTTCTTTTTCAGGCTCCTTGCAGTGGCTATTAGCAGGCGCTTAAAGTGCTCCTGCTCAAGAGGTTCCTTAGGTACGATAAAATCCTCGTTGCCGAGGCCCACCTCCTCCTCGGAGAGCGGGAGATAACTACTGTCCTCCTAGTCTTCATTTATGGCCTGTTCATTGGGGCTAACTTGCCCATCTTCCCGATCATCCTGTTCGACAGTTCGTTCGTCGGGATCTTCTCTATCTTCGGCACCGTCTGAAGTGTTATCGTCTCCCATGCCGGTGTTGCTGTCTTTTTTACAACGCGACTTAGAGCAGCGCCGCTGATGCCAGCATTTTGGTTGTATCACAGGACGTTCGTCCTCAACTGGATCTACTTTGTCATGATCATTAGTTCTTTTAGGAGTATCCACCATGTACACGTCATAAGAAGAGGTGGCCGTCCAGCGTCCAGTAAACGGCGGGTTTTGGCCCTGCTCCTCATCGGCATCGTCGTCCATATCGTCGATGTCTTCGGAGCCGTAATCGAGCGTGTCGGTTAAGTCTTCGACAGTGGCTATGAAGTGGGCGGTGGGTGGGAAGCAAAATTCTCCATCATCGGCCTCCAGTTCGAACCCGATATAATTCGACTGTGAGCCCTCCGCTAAGTATAGTGCTCTTAACGAGTTTAACACATCGCCCAAAGGTGAGTGTCGGAAGTTGTCCACAGAGCTGAATTCGACGATCGATGACCGATCAAGCTCGACGTACTCGGACGCACAAGATTCGGAACATGTAGCTGGAGACGAGTCCATGGTTCCGGTGACACATATGTCACTTGAAGTTAGGTCTCTGTGTGGATCCAACGCCGCTAAGTCTGCGGCTTCCGCGGCGGGGTTGAGCTTCCCGTCCTCGGATGGCGCGATCTGCTCCAGATCTGAGGCTAGATCAGCTACATGTACTATCTCCTGGGTATGGTCCGATGACAGATTTTTTTTGTGTTCATCGTGGTGGCAGGGAGCAGCTGCCGTGGTCTCAAATTCGTCGAAGATCAAGTCTCCGCAGATATCCGCGACGTAATTCAAGCTTCCAAATCTGATCTGATGGCTAGGGGCGTAGCTTTCGATCCGCTCCAGATGGTCAAGCGAGTTGGCCCGCAGTGCAAAGCCACCGAATACGAAGATCTGTCCAAGAGAAAGACTTCCCCATGGACAACGTTGTTGTAGATGGTTGAAGGAGCCATCAAAGCTTTTGACGACAGCACAGTGGAACTCTCAATGAAAGCACCAATGCCGGTGTCAAAACCGGCGGATCTCGGGTAGGGGGTCCCGAACTGTGCGTCTAAGGTCGATGGTAACAAGAGACAAGGGACACAATGTTTACCCAGGTTCGGCCCTCTCTATGGAGGTAATACCCTACTTCCTGCTTGATTGATCTTGATGAATATGAGTATTACAGGAGTTGATCTACCACGAGATCATAATGGATAAACCCTAAAAGTCTAGCCTGTATGACTATGATTATGGGGATATCTGTCTATGGACCTAACCCTCCGGTTTATATAGACACCTGAGGGATCTAGGGTTATGTAAGGTCGGTTACAGAGAAAGGAATCTACAAATTCGGATGCCAAGCTTGCCTTCCACGTCAAGGAGAGTCCCATTCGGACACGGTAGAGTCTTCGGTCTTTGTATCTTCACAGCCCATCAGTCCGGCCCATGTCTAATAGGTCGGACGCCCGAGGACCCCTTAGTCCAGGACGCCCTCAGTCACGGAGGTGGACGACGGCAATTTTGAGCCAAAAGAGCCCGCAGAAGCACGCGCGTGCTACGGCAATCAAATAGGCCGCATCATACGGACAACCGCCACCGTCAATGATGAGGAACTAAAGAAGATAGATAATATGAGGCCCTCCCTCCTAAAGAAGCTGCACCAGGTATTCTCGTTCCTGGGCCGGGATGAAAAGGAATATAAAAATCCAGATAAAGACCCGGCAATGAAGGAGATAAACAAGCGCGCCATGACCAAGTTTAGCGACGCGTTGGCCGCCTGGAAAGCAAGGGTGAAACATCATACCATCAAGAAAAAGGAACCCTACTCCGAGATTGTAAAGGATAATCCAACAATCACGAAAGAGCAGTTTGAAATATTCAAGGCGGCTTGCGATGCCGAAGCTGCTAAAGAAAAGTCGAAGTACATGAAGGGGTTTTAATAGAAGAACATGGGGTGCCACCACCTCGGAAGCCGTGGTTATAGCGGGAAGAGGTCCATATGGGCCAAGGAGGATGCGGAACGCGAAAGTCTGGGCATGCCAGACCCCCTGGTGGAGTTCACCATCCCGCAGGAGCGTGACGTCCTCAGGGCCCGGTACCATTGGGACCCAGTCAAGAAGGTTTTCGAGACGGAACCGGTCACGAGGAGTTAGTGAGACTGCTGGTAATTTTAGTTTCTGATCAATTCGACTGCACGTTTAGTCATATTTGTAAACGATCCTTGTTCCTTTTGCAGAGAGAGTAGCATAGGATTGCAGCCGAAAGCGACTCGCCGTCTGAGGCATTGGCGAGGCCCAAGTGGGACACCCCATTCAATCGGGCGTTGAACATATTGAAAGGACTCCTGGAGGACACTGGCCGTCGTATAGACGCATGCACGGTGTCGGAGACGGCGCCGCATGGAAGAAGTACTACCGTGAGACCACAGAGGAGAGAAAGGAAAGATGAAGGTTAGCTGAAGAAAACATCGACAAGAAGGTTCAGATTGTGGTTGAGAAGAAATCAGCTGAGACAGTCGCAATAGCGGTAGCTGCCACAAAATAGGCGATTGCAGATATGTCTGGTGTCTTGGTTCCGGCCATTGTCAGTTGGAGCAGGGAAAATCCAGAAAAAAGTACAGCGGACATTCCCCTTGCCGACTTCTTCGGGAGCAGCTCGACTAGTGTTGCACCAGCACCTGCACCTGCTCTTGCACCGGCTCCCGCACCAGCTCCTGCACCGGCTCCCGCAGCAACACCTACACCTGCTCCTGCACCGGCTCCCGCACTAGCTGCTGCATCGGGTCCCGCACCTGCTCATAGCATCCCGTCCTCCGTCTCGGACGTGCTCGGCGGTGCTTCATCTTTGGCTGAGTTCGATGCCCTCACAGTATCTGTCACACCGGCCCTCTTCAATAAGTGTATAATATCCCATTTCCGCTGCCTTTCAGATGTCTCACATCACAGACATGTCTTTGCAGGCCAACGTAACCCTGTGCACATATTGTACACCACCGGCGACCAGAAGGTGGACGTGGGGAAGGCGACGATAATGAAGCCGAAGGAACCATTGTTCCACAACCGGCCGACCCCCCTGACATCTTCAAGGTTTTCGTGGCTAGTGTCAAACCGGTCCACAAGAATTTGGCTCCTCCGGTACTAGGGGGTGATAACCCACAAGTATAAGGGATCGCAACATCTTTCGAGGGTAGAGTATTCAACCCAAATTTATTGATTCGACACAAGGGGAGCCAAAGAATATTCTCAAGTATTAGCAGCTGAGTTGTCAATTCAACCACACCTGGAAACTTAGTATCTGTAGCAAAGTGTTTAGTAGCAAAGTAATATGATAGTGATGGCAATGGTAACAAAAGAGTAATGAAAGCAAAGTAATGTTTTTGGTGTTTTGTAGTGATTGTAACAATAGCAACGGGAAAGTAAATAAGCATAAACCAGTATATGGAAAGCTCGTAGGCATCGGATCAATGATGGATAATTATGCCGGATGCGGTTCATCATGTAATACTCATAACATAGGGTGACACAGAACTAGCTCCAATTCGTCAATGTAATGTAGGCATGTATTCCAAATATAGTCATACGTGCTTATGGAAAAGAACTTGCATGACATCTTTTGTCCTATCCTCCCGTGGCAGCGGCGTCCTTACGGAAACTAAGGGATATTAAGGCCTCCTTTTAATAGAGAACTGGAACAAAGCATTAGAACATAGTGAATACATGAACTCCTCAAACTACGGTCATCACCGGTAAGTATCCCGATTATTGTCACTTCGGGGTTAACAGATCATAACACATAATAGGTGACTATAGACTTGCAAGATAGGATCTAGAACTCTCATATATTGATGAAAACATAATAGGTTCAGATCTGAAATCATGGCACTCGGACCCTAGTAACAAGCATTAAGCATAGCAAAGTCATAGCAATATCAATCTCAGAACATAGTGGATACTACGGATCAAACCCTAACAAAACTAACTCGATTACATGGTGAATCTCATCCAACCCATCACCGTCCAGCAAGCCTACGATGGAATTACTCACGCATGGCGGTGAGCATCATGAAATTGGTGATGGAGGATGGTTGATGTTGATGACAGCGACGAATCCCCCTCTTCGGAGCCCCGAACGGACTCCATATCAGCCCTCCCGAGAGGCTTTAGGGCTTGGCGGCGGCTCCGTATCATAAAACGCGATGATCTCTTCTCTCCTATTTTTTTTCTCCCCGAAAGCAGTTATATAGAGTTGGAGTTGGAGTCGGGGGGTCTCCAGGGGGCCCACAAGGTGGGGGGGGGGGCCCTGGGGGGGGGGGGGCACCCCCACCCTCGTGAGAAGGGTGTGGGCCCCCCTGGTCTTCATCTTTGGCGAGATATCCCGTGGAGTTTCAGGTCATTCTGAGAACTTTTGTTTTTTGCACATAAAACAACATCATGGCAATTCTGCTGAAAATAGCGTCAGTTTGGGTTAGTTCCATTCAAATCATACAAGTTAGAGTCCAAAACAAGGGCAAAAGTGTTTGGAAAAGTAGATACATTGGAGACGTATCAACTCCCCCAAGCTTAAACCCTTGCTTGTCCTCAAGCAATTCAGTTGACAAACTGAAAGAAATAAAGAAAAACTTTTACAAACTCTGTTTGCTCTTGTTGTTGTAAATATGTCAAGCTAGCATTCAAGTTTTTAGCAAAGATTATAACTAACCACATTTGCAATAATTCTCAGGTCTCATGATTACCCATATCAATAGCATAATCAACTAGCAAGCCATAATAATAAATCTCGGATGACAACACTTTCTCAAAACAATCAAAATATGATATAACAAGATGGTATCTCACTAGCCCTTTCTGAGACCGCAAAACATAAATGCAGAGCACCTTTAAAGATCAAGGACTGACTAGACATTGTAATTCATGGTAAAAGAGATCCAATCATAGTCACACCCAATATAAATTAACAGTAATGAATGCGAATGACAGATGCGCTCTCCAGCTAGTGCTTTTTAATAAGAGGGTGATGACTCAACATAAAAGTAAATAGATAGGCCCTTCGCAGAGGGAAGCAGGGATTTGTAGAGGTGCCAGAGCTCGGTTTGAAAATAGAGGTGAATAACATTTTGAGCGGTATACTTTCATTGTCAACATAACAACCAAGAGATGGCGATATCTTCCATGCTACACACATTATAGGCGGTTCCCAAACAGAATGGTAAAGTTTATACTCCCCTCCACCAACAAACATCAATCCATGGCTTGCTTGAAATAACGAGTGCCTCCAACATACATCAGGTCCCAGGGGGAGTTTTGTTTGCAATTATTTTGATTTAGTTTGCATAACGCATGGGACTGGGCATCCCGGTGACCAGCCCTTTATCTCGTGAGTGAGGAGCGGAGTCCACTCCTCTTGAGAATAACCCGCCTAACATGGAAGATACAGACAGCCCTAGTTGATACATGAGTTATTCGAGCATACAAAACAGGATATTTATTTGAAGGTTTAGAGTTTGGCACATACAAATTTACTTGGAACGGTAGGTAGATACCGCATATAGGAAGGTATAGTGGACTCATCTGGAATAACTTTGGGGTTTAAGGAGTTTGGATGCACAAGCAGTATTCCCGCTTAGTACAGGTGAAGGCTAGCAAAAGACTGGGAAGCAACCAACTAGAGAGCGACAACAGTCATGTACATGCATTAAAATTAATAAACATTGGATGCAAGCATGAGTAGGATATAATCCACCATGAACATAAATATCGTGAAGGCTATGTTGATTTGTTTCAACTACATGCGTGAACATGTGCCAAGTCAAGTCACTTAAATCATTTAGAGGAGGATACCACCCTATCATACCACATCATAACCATTTTAATAGCATGTTGGCACGCAAGGTAAATCATTATAACTCATAGCTAATCAAGCATGGCACAAGCAATTATGATCTCTAATTGTCATCGCAAACATGTTTATTCATAACAAGCTAAATCAAGAACGATGAACTCATCATATTTACAAAAACAAAAGAGGTAGAGTTCATACCAGCTTTTCTCATCTCAGTTAGTCCATCATATATCTTCATAATTGCCTTTCACTTGCACGACCGAATGATGTGAATAATAATAAGAGTGCACGTGCATTGGACTAAGCTGAAATCAACAATAATGCATATAAGAGCCATTTCAACAATTTAATCATGGTCTTCTCCTACTGACCCCCAAAGAAAAGAAAAGAAATAAAACTATTTACAAGGGAAAGCTCCCAACAAGCAAAAGAAGAACATGAAATATTTTTGGGTTTTCTTTTTAATTACTACTACAGGCATGGAAAGTAAATTAATTAAAAGCTACAACTATTTTTTCTTAAGGTTTATTAAACACACAAGAAGAAAGCATAAAAGAAAATAAACTAGCATGGACGATACAATGAAAAAGTATGAGCACCGACATCTAGCAATGAGTGTGTGTGAACATAAATGTAATGTCGGTGAGAAATACGTACTCCCCCAAGCTTAGGCTTTTGGCCTAAGTTGGTCTATGGCCATGGCTGGCCTGGCTGATATCCATAATAATAGTTGTTCGGGTCATACTGTCGTGAGGAAGAAGAAGGCTCCGATTGCCACTGGCTGGCAATCATCTCCGGATCCCACTGATAGTTAGACTGTCGTGAAGGATCAAATTGTGGTTCCGGTTCTGACTCCTCGGCTGGTGCAGGGTTCCAGTAGGCGTGGATAGCCATCAACGGAACAAGGTACTTGCCTACAGTCAAATCAAACAAAGCAGGAGCAGGCAAGGTAATAGTCTCAGGATGATGTTTATTAAAGAACAATTGATATTTAAGCTCTCCTACCCTATTCTTAACAATAAAATCATGTGCCACCATACTTTTATAATCTAAATAAACATGAGGCAGCACTTTTTCTTCCTTCTCAGCATGCCTAATAGGTATGTTAAAATGTGCAGCTAGGCGTGTGGCATAGACGCCTCCAAAGATGGGACCCTTAGTATGATTCATACTTAACAGTCTGGCAATAATGCCGCCCATACTAAAAGTGTTATCACTGTATAAACCTTGGAGCAAAATAATAATATCAGGGATACTAAGGTTTCTAGAGTTTTCGCGACCAATTAAGCAACATCTAGCAAATAATGCAAAGTAACGTAAGATAGGAAAATGTATGCTAGTGATTCGTGCATCGGAAACCTTCCTAGTTTCCCCTATCGTGATAGTATTAATAAATCCCTCCACATCATCATGATGTGGTTCTTCTGTCTTGCCCTCAAAAGGGACTAAACAAATCCGACAAAAATCATAAAGTGACATCTCCTTATGCACATCATATAAATGAAACTCCACCGTAGGTGGTGAGCTCCTAGAATGAAAATGAAAGTTTTGCACAAAGGTATTTGTGAGCAAGAGATACTGATCGCATTGGTCGTGGATGAAAGTGGTGAGGCCTGCATTAGGAGCCAACTCATGAAAATCTTCATAAATCTCGGTTGCTCTCAAGAAATCCTCAGAAGGCCATTCACATGCCCGAACCTCCGCGGTGCGTGGCAAATTATACTTAGTCTTCGGTGCCTTTTCCTTCGAGCTTTGGCTCGATGAGCCCCTCAATAATCTCCTCATCATTTTCTGAAAAATTCTGAATTTTTTAGTAACTTCAAAATAAAAGTAAACCAAACTCAATAATATTGATAGCAACTACTCCTACAAGTGCCTAGGGCCTATATCATGCATCAAAACTACTTTTGACCATATAAATTTGACATGCAAGCTCAAGAACAGGGTCACCTAAGCAACACAAATTTGCAATGAATAAAGCACTAGAACAAAAACTAATTGGACCAATGGAGGAGTCACATACCAAGGAACAATCTCCCCAAGCAGTTTTGTGAGAGGTGCTTTGAGCAAGGAGATCGAAAATGGCAGCAAAACGAGCTTGGACTCGAGTTTGAGCTGGTTTTTCGTGTTTGGGGGAGGAAGATGAAGTGTGTGGCTGAAAGAATAAGTGGAGGAGGGCCACCGTGGGCCCACGAGGTAGGGGGGCGCGCCCTCCACCCTCGTGGCAAGGTGGTTGGCCCCCCTAGTGTGTATTTTGTTCCATAAATCCTCAAATATTCTAGAAAAAAAATCATATTTAATTTTCAGGGCATTTGGGGAACTTTTATTTTTCGAGGTATTTTTATATTGCATGGATAATCAGATAACAGACAGAAAATTATTTATTTTCACTTTATTTCAACTAAATAACAGAAAGTATAGAGAGGGTACAGACGGTTGTGCTTCTAGTTTCATCCATCTCATGCTCATCAAAAGGAATCCACTAACAAGGTTGATCAAGTCTTGTTAACAAACCCATTCCGATTAACATGAAACCGGAGAAATTTCGAATAACACTAGGTTACCTCAACAGGGATATGCACATCCCCAATAATAAGTATATCATATTTCTTCTTGACAGTAGGAAGAGGAAATTCAAAACCTCCAAATATAATCGATGGAATTTTTCCGATAGAATTGATACTATGAACTTGAGGTTGTTTTCTTGGAAAGTGTACCGTATGCTCATTACCATTAACATGAAAAGTGACATTGCCTTTGTTGCAATCAATAACAGCCCCTGCAGTATTAAGAAAAGGTCTTCCAAGAATAATAGACATACTATCGTCCTCGGGAATATCAAGAATAACAAAGTCCGTTAAAATAGTAACGTTTGCAACGACAACATGCACGTCCTCACAAATACCGACAGGTATAGAAGTTGATTTATCATCCATTTGCAAAGATATTTCAGTAGGTGTCAACTTATTCAAGTTAAGTCTATGATGTAAAGAGAGAGGCATAACACTAACACCGGCTCCAAGATCACATAAAGCAGTTTTAACATAGTTTCTTTTAATGGAACATGGTATAGTAGGTACTCCTAGATCCCCAAGTTTCTTTGGTATTCCACCCTTAAAATTATAATTAGCAAGCATGGTGGAAATTTCAGCTTCCAGTATCTTTCTTTTATTTGTAACAATATCTTTCATGTACTTAGCATAAGGATTCATTTTAAGCATATCAGTCAATCGCATACGCAAAAATATATGTCTCATCATTTCAGCAAAGCACTCAAAATCCTCATCATCCTTTTTCTTGGATGGTTTGGGACGAAAAGGCATGGATTTCTGAACCCAAGGTTCTCTTTATTTACCATGTTTCCTAGCAACAAAGTCTTTCTTATCATAACATTGATTTTTTGATTGTGGGTTATCAAGATCAACAGCAAGTTCAATTTCTACATCATTATCATTACTAGGTTGAGCATCATTATGAACATCATCATTAACATTTTCGTTAGGTTCATGTTCATTACCAGATTGAGTTTCAGCATCAGAAATAGAAATATCATTCGGATTATCAGGTGGTTCAGCAATAGGTTCACTAGAAGTTTGCACAGTTCTATCATTTTTTTCTTCTTTTTTGAAGAACTAGGTGCATCAGTTTTATTTCTCTCGGAATCTTGCTCAATTATCTTAGGGTGGCCTTCAGGATACAAAGGTTCCTGAGTCATTCTACTAGTTCTAGTAGCCACTTTATTAGCATAATTATTTTTCTTACTATTCAACTCATTGAGCTATTCTTTTTGAGCTTTAAGTACTTCTTATACTTGAGTGGTAACCATAGAAGCATGTTTGCTAACAAGTTTAAGTTCACCTCTAATATTAGCCATATAATCACCTAAATATTTAATCATATCAGCATCTTGTTTTAATTGTCTACCAAAATAAGCATTGAAGTCTTCTTGCTTAAACATAAAATTATCAAACTCATCCAAGCATTTACTAGCAATTTTAGTAAGAGGGATTTCAGCTTTATCATATCTATAGAGAGAATTTACCTTTACTACATGTGTCGGGTTATCGAGGTCTGGAGGTTCTTCAATAAATAAAGGATTAAGATCATATATTTCTTCATCAGGCGGTAAATTGAGACCATGTACTTCTTCAATAGGAGGTAAATTCTTAATATATTCAGCTTTAATACCTTTTTCTTTCATAGATTTCTTTGCCTCTTGCATATCTTCAGGACTGAGAAATAGAACACCTCTCTTCTTCGGAGTTGGTTTAGGAATAGGATCATTTATTGGAGCAGGAGTTGCCTCAGGAGGTGCGGTCAACATATTATTCAATAAGATTTCAGCTTCATCCGGTGTTCTTTCCCTGAAAAGAGAACCAACACAACTATCCAGGTAATCTCTGGAAGCATTGGTTAGTCCATTATAAAAGATATCAAGTATTTTTCTTAAGAGGATGATCAGGCAAAGCATTAAGTAATTTGAGAAGCCTCCCCCAAGCTTGTGGGAGACTCTCTTCTTTAATTTGCACAAAGTTGTATATTTCCTTTAAAGCAGCTTGTTTCTTATGAGCAGGGAAATATTTAGCAGAGAAGTAATAGATCATATCATGGGGACTACGCACACAACCAGGATCAAGAGAATTAAACCATATCTTAGCATCACCCTTTAATGAGAACAGAAATATTTTAAGGATATAAAAGTAGCGAGATCTCTCATCATTAGTGAACAGGGTGGCTATATCATTTAATTTAGTAAGATGTGCTACAACAGTTTCAGATTCATAGCCATAAAAAGGATCAGATTCAACCAAAGTAATTATATCAGGATCAACAGAGAATTCATAATCCTTATCAGCAACACATATAGGTGAAGTAGCAAAAGCAGGGTCAGGTCTGATCCTAGCATTTGGAGATTGCTTATTCCATTTAGCTAATAACCTTTTGAGTTCATATCTATCTTTGCAGGCTAAAATATCTAAAGAAGCATCTTGATCAAATAAATAACCCTCAGGAATAACAATTGATTCTTCATCATCACTTTCATCTTCATAATCAGATTCAATATTTTCAATCTCTCTAGCCCTAGCAAGTCGTTCCTCTAGAAAATCGCTAAGTGGCATAGTAGTATCAGTCATAGAGGTAGTTTCATCATAAGTATCATGTATAGCAGAAGTAGCATCATCAATAACATGCAACATATCAGAACGAATAGCAGAAGCAGGTTTAGGTGTCGCAAGCTTACTCATAATAGAAGGTGAATCAAGTGCAGAGCTAGATGGCAGTTCCTTACCTCCCCTCGTAGTTGAGGGATAGATCTTGGTTTTTGGATCTCTCAAGTTCTTCATAGTCACTAGTAGAAAACAGGGCTATGGTCCAGGCCGGCTCAGCCCATTAGTCCCGGTTCAGTCTAGAACCGGGACTAATGTGAGCATTGGTCCCGGTTCGTGCGGCTAAGGCATTAGTCCCGGTTCATTTAGACCTTTTGGTCCCGGTTGGTGGGATGAACCGGGACCAATGGGCCTCGCTCCTGGCCCACAACCATTGGTCCCGGTTCATGCCACCAACCGGGACTAAAGATTAGACCTTTAGTCCCGGTTTGAGGCACGAACCGGGACTAATGGGGATGAGACCTTTAGTCCCGGTTCGTGCCACGAACCGGTACTAAAGGTCCCATTTTCAAACTATAACCCCCCCCCCCCGTGGATCGCCTTTTTAGTTTTAAAAAAAATAAAAGAAAATGATGGAAATGTCAAAAAAATAAAAGAAAATAAGTTTCCATGTGATATGTGGTCTAGTTGTTGGGAAAATTTGCAAATGTGAATTTTGACTTTATTTGCAAAATCTCTCTAGAATTTGTAAAATGGGCATAACTTTTGCATACGAACTCGGATTAAAAAGTTTTTTATATGAAAAATCATCTACTCGAAAAGTTACATCCGATGGAGACGGCCTATGGCCTGTTTGCAAATTTCTAGAATCCTCAAATTCCGAAAGGAAAAAAAGTTATGCTCAAATTTCAGTTTTTTTAAATTTTTAGTAAATCTGGTCAAACTATGGTCAAACTACTTATTCAAGAAGTATTAGTGTTACTAAATAATTATTCAAGAATATTAGTGTTATTAAATAATTATTTCACCTTTTTTGAATTTTGGTCAAATCTGGTCAAACTATGGTCAAACTGTGGTCAAACTATGGTCAAACTACTTATTCAAGAAATATTAGTGTTACTAAAAAATTATTGTTTTTTAGAACAATAGTTTTAAACTCAAACAGTGAAATATGTGACTTCATGCTCAAGCTAAATTCCTGAGGGTTAATAGGATTGACATCTTACTATTGTCAGGA
The DNA here is from genome assembly GCF_003073215.2 of Triticum urartu. NCBI lineage: Eukaryota > Viridiplantae > Streptophyta > Magnoliopsida > Poales > Poaceae > Triticum > Triticum urartu. Next base: position 378,782,457 of record NC_053024.1, on the reverse strand, counting down.
AAACAACAAGTGTAGACTTGGAAACGAGGGAGAATAGAACCCGGAAGTTAAGCGTGCTCAGGCTGGAGTAGTGAGAGGATGGGTGACCGTTCGGGAAGTGAGATGATTTGGAATGATGAGGGGTGATTAGAGATTAAATTGAGCAGTGATGAGGGGTGATTAGAGATTAGAGGAACCGGGACTAAAGGGTCAGGGCATTAGTACCGACACTTTAGTCCCGGTTCCAGAACCGGGACTAAAGGCCCTTTTTCTACTAGTGAGTGTCCAACAGATATAAATCCCAAGTGACTCAAAGAATAGAGCTATGCTCCCCGGCAACGGCGCCAGAAATTAGTCTTGATAACCCACAAGTATAGGGGATCGCAACAACTTTCGAGGGTAGAGTATTCAACCCAAATTTATTGATTCGACACAAGGGGAGCCAAAGAATATTCTCAAGTATTAGCAGCTGAGTTATCAATTCAACCACACCTGGAAACTTAGTATCTGCAGCAAAGTGTTTAGTAGCAAAGTAATATGACAGTGATGGCAACGGTAACAAAAGAGTAATTAAAGCAAAGTAATGTTTTTGGTTTTTTGTAGTGATTGTAACAATAGCAACGGGAAAGTAAATAAGCGTAAACTAGTATATGGAAAGCTCGTAGGCATCGGATCAATGATGGATAATTATGCTGGATGCGGTTCATCATGTAACAGTCATAACATAGGGTGACACAGAACTTGCTCCAATTCGTTAATGTAATGTAGGCATGTATTCCGAATATAGTCATACGTGCTTATGGAAAAGAACTTGCATGACATCTTTTGTCCTACCCTCCCGTGGCAGCGGGGTCCTTATGGAAACTAAGGGATATTAAGGCCTCCTTTTAATAGAGAACCGGAACAAAGCATTAGCACATAGTGAATACATGAACTCCTCAAACTACGGTCATCACCGGTAAGTATCCCGGTTATTGTCACTTCGGGGTTAACATATCATAACACATAATAGGTGACTATAGACTTGCAAGATAGGATCTAGAACTCTCATATATTGATGAAAACATAATAGGTTCAGATCTGAAATCATGGCACTCGGGCCCTAGTGACAAGCATTAAGCATAGCAAAGTCATAGCAACATCAATCTCAAAACATAGTGGATACTAGGGATCAAACCCTAACAAAACTAACTCGATTACATGGTGAATCTCATCCAACCCATCACCGTCCAGCAAGCCTACGATGGAATTACTCACGCACGGCGGTGAGCATCATGAAATTGGTGATGGAGGATGGTTGATGATGATGTCGACGACGAATCCCCCTCTCCGGAGCCCCGAACGGACTCCAGATCAGCCCTCCCGAGAGGTTTTAGGGCTTGGCTGCGGCTCCGTATCGTAAAACGCGATGATTTCTTCTCTCCTATTTTTTTTCCTGAAAGCAGTTATATAGAGTTGGAGTTGGAGTCGGGGGGTCTCCAGGGGGCCCACGAGGTAGGGGGGCGCCCCCCACCCTCGTGAGAAGGGTGTGGCCCCCCCTGGTCTTCATCTTTGGTGAGGATTTTGTATTATTTATTGTAAGATATCCCGTGGAGTTTCAGGTCATTCCGAGAACTTTTGTTTTCTGCACATAAAACAACATCATGGCAATTCTGCTGAAAATAGCGTCAGTCCGGGTTAGTTCCATTCAAATCATACAAGTTAGAGTCCAAAACAAGGGAAAAAGTGTTTGGAAAAGTAGATACATTGGAGATGTATCAGGGGGACGACGATGAGACCCCGTGGCGGCTTGGCGATTGCAATGGGTGGGTCCTGTTGTGGCCAAAGAGTCTGCTTCGTTTCGAGGCGGCCAGGAGCACACCCACGAGCACACAGCCTCAGCAAGGTATGAACATCAACACCCCACCTACCCAATTAGCATCGGCTGTCGTGCTGGGTGATAGTGGACGGGGTGAGGAAGAGGCTTCATTAGTCACTGATGACGTTGCCATAGATGAGGATGAGGATGAGGATGACACTCAACAGTATCTCAATACTAGTGCCTATGATGAGTACTCAGGGTTTGAGCGTCATGAGTCGGTGCCTGAATTGCCGCCTCCAGAGGCTGAACATATTATAGACGACCTTCCGGTAGCAAAGAAGCATAGGAAGAGACCGAGGAAAGGCAACAAAGCTGCTTCTATGATCCAGCCGCCTCAGCAGCCTCGGGTTCAAGACCGTATACCTATTCCCGGTGCGGCAAAATGGCATATCCCCGGTGAACCAATCCTACCTAAGGCAGAGGTAGAGGCCACACACGGTGATATAAGGAGACTTCATGATGATGTGCTACGGAGAGAGAAAAGCCTCATCGCCTCGGAAAATCCAGGATACCCACTCTACATGGTTAACATGCCGCGACAAAGGTCGTACGTCGACACATTCCCCGCGGAGAAGTTCTTCCTTCGGTTCGATTACATCTTCGACATGTTTCACTTGAAGAAGCTGGATTTTACGTTTGTCTGGCTTTTTGCCTTGTACATGAACAACATCATCAGGAATGAGCAGATACCTTTTATCCGTGTTGCTGACCCGTACTTCCTGCACGTGGGCTTCTTGGCAGTCTGTGCAGAGCACCGTAAATACGTGAGGGACTACATCATTGATTTCATGGTCGCCAATAAGGACAAGGAGACGATTCTCGTGCCTTACCATCCCCTGTAAGTCATCTGCGCGGATATCCTTCCTTCGATTTCAATCATTCATTTGCACGGTGGAGGCTATTTAATTTGAGATGTACTTATTTTGCGCAGCGGCGAGCGCGTCGTCCTCATCATCCTTTACCCCCGATACTCCCATGATCTTTACTTGGACTCGTCGAAGAACATGAACAAAAAGGATTACACACATATCAAGTTTGTTCTCGATAGTGCTATCTTTTACTTCGGCATACAAGGTGGAGAAATCAAGGGCAACAAGAAAAAGGACGGTAGGCCTTCCTTTGGCTAAAAAACCAACTTCTGCTGCATCCAGCAACCAAGTGATACTCATAGTGATGGATTCTATGCCGTACACCAGATGCTGGAGTACAGAAAGGATCAGCACAACCTTCGCATGTCACCTAAACCCGACGATGCCCATATCTTGCAATGGGCATAGAACGTAGGAGATATCCCAGATCATTGACTTCAAGCTGAGTTCTATCACATCCAGCGTGAACTTGCCCAAGTCATCGTTGAAGGAAATATGCCCTAGAGGCAATAATAAAGTTGTTATTTATATTTCCTTATATCATGATAAATGTTCATTATTCATGCTAGAATTGTCTTAATCGGAAACTTGATACATGTGTGGATACATAGACAAAACATAGTGTCCCTAGTAAGCCTCTACTAGACTAGCTCGTTAATCAAAGATGGTTAAGTTTCCTAACCATAGACAAGTGTTGTCATTTGATGAACGGGATCACATCATTAGGAGAATGATGTGATGGACCTGCATATGATCATTAGCTTAGCATAATGATCATTAAATTTTATTGCTATTGCTTTCTTCATGACTTATACATATTACTTTGACTATGAGATTATGCAACTCCCAAATACCGGGGGAATACCTTGTGTGCTATAAAACGTCACAACATAACCGGGAGATTATAAAGATGCCCTACAGGTATCTCTGAAAGTGTTTGTTGGGTTGGCATAGATCGAGATTAGGATTTGTCACTCCGTGTATCGGAGAGGTATCTCTGGGCCCTCTCGGTAATGCACATCATAATAAGCCTTGCAAGCGATGTCATTAATGAGTTAGTTACGGGATTATCCATTACGGAATGAGTAAAGAGACTTGCCGATAGCAAGATTGAACTAGGTATGAAGATACCGACGATCCAATCTCGGGAAAGTAACATACAGATGTTGTCATTATGGTACGACTGATAAAGATCTTCATAGAATATGTGGGAACCAATATGAGCATCCAGGTTCCGCTGTTGTTTATTGACCAGAGAGGTGTCTTGGTCATGTCTACACAGTTCTCGAACCCATAGGGTCCCGATGCTTAACGTTCGATGACGATTTTGTATTATATGAGTTATGTGATTTGGTGACCGAATGTTGTTCGGAGTCCCGGATGAGATCATGAACATGACGAGGAGTCTCGAAATGGTCGAGAGGTAAAGATTCATATTGGACGATGATATTCAGACACGGAAGTGTTCCGGGGGTACCGGGTGCATATCGGGTCACTAGAAGGGGTTCGCGGCAACTACATGCGCCTTAGTGGGCCAAGAGGGGGACAGACCAGCCCCTAAGGGGCTGGTGCGCCCCTCCCATATGGGCTGGCCAAGTTGGAGTAGAAAAGGGGAAGGAGGAACGGAAAAAAGGGAATAGGATTCCCCCTTCCCACTCTTCCCTTGCTACTCCGAATAGGAATAGGAAAGGGGGGAGGCCGAATTGGGAGGACCCCAAGTAGGATTCCTCCTACTTGGGGTGCCCCCTTGGCTGCCTCTCCTCCCTTCCAACCTATATATATGAAGGGGGGCACCGCTAGAACACACAACAAACATTGTTAGCCGTGTGCAGCTCCCCCCTCCACAGTTTATGCCTCCGGTCATATTCACATAGTGCTTAGGCGAAGCCCTGCGCGGATCACTTCACCATCACCATCACCACGCCGTCGTGCTGACGGAACTCTCCCTCGACACTTTGCTGGATCAAGAGTTCGAGGGATGTCATCGAGTTGAACGTGTGCAGAACTCGGAGGTGCCACACGTTCGGTGCTTGACCGGTCGGAACGAGAAGAAGTTCGACTACATCAACCGCATTAACAAACACTTCCGCTTTCGGTCTACGAGGGTACGTGGACACACTCTCCCCTTCTCGGTTCTATGCATCTCCTAGATAGATCTTGCGTCAGCGTATGAAATTTATGAAATTGCATGTTACATTCCCCAAGAGTGGTATCAGAGCCAGGTCTATCCGTAGATGATATGCACGAGTAGAACACAATGAGTTGTGAGCGGTGATCGTCATACTACTTACAACCAATGTCTTATTTTGATTCGGCGGTATTGTTGGATGAAATGGCTCGGACCAACCTTACATGACCACGTTCATGAGACTGGTTCCACTGACAAAGATGCAACTAGTTTTGCATAAAGGTGGCTGGCGGGTGTCTATTTCTCCAACTTTAGTTGAATCGAATTTGACTGCGGCTGGTCCTTGTTGAAAGTTAAAACAACAAACTTGATAAATCACCATTTGTGGTTTTGATGCGTAGGTAAGAACGATTCTTGCTAGAAGCCCGTAGCAGCCACGTAAAACTTACAACGACAAAGTAGAGGACGTCTAACTTGTTTTTGCAGGGCTTGTTGTGATGTGATATGGTCAAGACATGATGTGATATACGTTTTTGTATGAGATAATCATGTTTTGTAAAAGTTATTTGAAACTGGCAGGAGCCTTATGGTTGTCGCTTTATTGTATGAAATGCAATTTCCATCTAATTGCTTTACTTTATCACTATGAGTTAGCGACAGTTGTAGAAGCAATAGTTGGCGAGACGAAAACAACGCTACGATGGAGATCAAGTTGTCAAGTCGGTGACGATGGAAATCATGATGGTGCATTGGAGATGGAGATCAAAGGCACAAGATGATGATGGCCATATCATGTCACATATTTTGATTACATGTGATGTTTATCTTTTATGCATCATACTTTTCTTAGTACAACGTTAGCATTATAAGATGATCCCTTACTAAAATTTCAAGGTATAAGTGTTCTCCCTGAGTATGCACCATTGCGACAGTTCGTCATGCTGAGATACCATGTGATGATCGGGTGTGATAAGTTCTATGTTCACATACAACGAGTGCAAGCCAGTTTTGCACATGCGGAATACTCAGGTTAAACTTGACGAGCCTAGCATGTACAGATGTGACCTTGGAACACCGGAGACCGAAAGGTCGAATGTGAATCATATAGTAGATATGATCAACATAGAGATGTTCACCATTGAAGACTACTCCATCTCACGTGATGATCTGACATGGTTTAGTTCATTTGGACCACGTGATCATTTAGATGACTCGAGGGATGTCTATCTAAGTGGGAGTTCTTAAGTAATTTAATTAATTGAACTTAATTTATCATGAACTTAGTCCTGGTAGTATTTGCATATCTATGTTGATAAATAGCTCGTGTTGTAGCTCCCCTATGTTTTTTGATATGTTCCTAGAGAAAACTAAGTTGAAAGATGATAGTAGCAATGATGCAGACTAGGTCTGTGATCTGAGGATTATCATCATTGTTGCACAGAAGAATTATGTCCTTGATACACCTCTAGGTGACCTACCTATTGCAGGAGCAGATGCAGAAGTTATGAACGTTTGACAAGCTCGGTATGATGACTACTTGATAGTTTAGTGCACCATGCTTTAAGGCTTAGCACCGGGACTTCAAAAATGTTTTGAACGCCATGGAGCATATGAGATGTTCCAAGAGCTAAAAAAATGATATTTCATACTCAGGCCTGTGTTAAGAGGTATGAGACCTCTCACAAGCACTTTGCCTACAAGATGGAGGAGAATAGCTCAACCAGTGAGCATGTACTCAGAATGTCTGGGTAGTACAATCTCTTGAATCAAGTGGGAGTTAATCTTCCAAATGAGATAGTTCTTGACATTGTTCTCTAGTCACTATCACCAAGTTACTAAAACTTCATGATGAACTATAATATGCAAGGGATAACGAAAATGATTCCTAAGCTCTTCGCGATGCTGAAATCGACGAAGGTAGAAATCAAGAAATAGCATCAAGTGTTGATGGTTAACAAGACCACTAGTATCAAGAAAAAGGGAAGGGAAGTAAAGGGACTTCAAGAAGAATGCTAAGCAAGTTGCCACTCCATGAAGAAGCCCAAATCTAGACCCAAGCCTGAAACTGAGTGCTTCTACTGTAAAGGAAATGGTCACTGGAAGTGGAACTGCCCTAGATACTTGGCGGATAAGAAGGATGGCAAAGTGAACAAAGGTATATTTTGATATACATGTTATTGATGTGTACTTTACTAGTGTTTATAGAAACCCCTCGGATACTGGTTCAGATGCTAATAGTAGTAACTCGAAACAGGAGTTGCAAAATAAACAAAGACTAGTTAAGGACGAGGTGACGATGTGTGTTCGAAGTAATTCCAAGGTTGATACGATCACCATCGCACACTCCCTCTACCTTTCGGATTAGTGTTGAACCTAAATTAAAGTTATTTGGTGTTTGCGTTGAGCATTAATATGATTAGATCATGTTTATTGCAATACGGTTATTCATTTAAGTCAGATAATAATTGTTGTTCCGTTTATATGAATAAAACCTTCTATGGTCATATGCCCAATGTAAATGGTTTATTGAATCTCGATCGTAGTGATACACATATTCATAATATTGATGTCAAAAGATGCAAAGTTGATAATGTAGGGACCCAACCTCAAACGGACAAGTCTCTGTGCTTCAGTGTCCTCCCTGGATCGGTAATGCTGACACACACAGTACTCGAAGGATTTATAACAAAGTGTCAATCACACACATATTACATCGAGTGTCTCAAAAGAGAACTTATTACAATAAATATGGCTTAAGGCCATCTAATACGATAACATCGGAAGGCTTGGAAGATAAAGTGAGTCCATCAACTCCAATGGCATGGCTAAGCTGCATGACAACGACCTAACGAACCTTACTCCTCGTCTGAAAAGTCTGCAACATAATACGTTGCAGCCCGAAATGGGTCAGCAGATGGAATATGCTGGCAAAGTAGCACAGTAGAGCAAGAGCAGAATAATGCTATCACTATATGCATATATGGCTGGTGGAAAGCTCTATGGTTATAGTTTTTGCGAAAAGCCAATTTTTCCATACAACAAAGGAATATAATTTTATTTAACTATCATGGTAGTTGAAACATCATTGAGAAGGTTCCTCCAACTCAATCCCAGTTAAAAGTAATTATCAACCCTACAATATTAATTTAGAGTGATGAGATACATATGATAATCCAAGTACTAGACACTCAAAATTTGTCCATAACCGGGGACATGGCTAACCATGATTAGTTTATACACTTTGCAGAGGTTTGCACACTTTTCCCCACAAGACTCGATCTCCTCCATTGGATTTCTCGCACTACATGATGTTTGAGAAACGGATGACCGAGACATAGTCTTTCAGAAGCATTAACTCTCTACTCCGGATAGACTATACCACCTACAACCCACTACCATCTAGTCTATCTCTTCAAGAGCTTCACGCAACCTACTCAACTATGCTAGAGCCCATAATAGCTTGTGGCTGCACAAGGAAGTTTCTAGCATGAAATATCTCAGTTCCCTTTGAGCCTGGGTGGCGGACCGTAGGATTATCACACGGGTACTCCGGGATATCCTAGGACAACACTGGATTCTCCAGGTGCCCAACAAGCAATCTACCCAGATGTGTATTAAAGTTGCCACCTTAAGTTGAACCATTAATTTACAATCTCACATCTGTCATGGTTTCACTCAAACCCAATCCACATCTATGAGCATAGCATAACAATATAAGAAATACGAATATACTACTTCCCAATCCCACATGTTATCAAGTCCTAACCATGCAATGTTTGAGGATTGAAACTAATGCATAAAAACTGGGTGATAAAGGGATATGATCAAAGTGTTACTTGCCTTGCTGATGATCCACAAAACCTAGAGACTCGTAGTAGCACGCCTCGCACTCCGGGTATTCTATCGCAAACAAACAATAGCATACATAATAAATCAAGCAAATAAGCATGGGTAAAACTAAAATAAGAGATCTAACCAGAAAGTTCAACTTAAGAACTCCGGTTTGCAAAAAGAATCAAATCAAACGGAGCAACGAAACTCAAACGGCGAAAGAAACAAGATCCGTTTACTAATCCAGACTAAAGTCAAATTTTACATTACCAAAATCTTTTTTAAGTTGGTTAAACAGAAAGAGGGTTTTGAGATGAAGATCTAGGCACTTGAATCGCCTGATTCCGATAAACGAGCGAAAAGATAAACTAAAATGAAAATCGGATCAGAAATCACGATAAAAACTAATCGCGGAAAATCCGAGAAAAAGAAAAACTGACGTACAGGCTAACAAATGAACGTTCGCTGTCTGCGGCTAACTAGTGAACACCGTTCGTTAAAACGAACGTACGGACAAACGTCCGCTAAATAAACTAAACCAAGAAAACCGGCGAACTGATCTAAAAAATGAACCTAGGGTTTTCTAAAAAAATAGAACCGGTTTTAAAAATAAAACCGAATGGCGGCATCGGCGGTTTATACCTCCGGCGAGGCGGGGCGGCTCCGGCGAGGTCCGGCTGCGGCGGCGGGTGGCGCGGGTCGCACGGGTCGGCGACGGCAGCGGCGGCGCGGCGCTAGGCGGCGGCTGCAAGCGACGGCGGTGGCGCGGTCTAGGCGGCGGGGTGGGGTGGTTCGGGTGGTGGTGTGAGGGTGCGGGGCGGCGTATATAAGGATGGGGGGCTAGCTTGGGCGAGGGGGCAAGGCGGCACGGGGAGGAGTCCCGGCCGGACTCGGCATGCGGCGGCGGTGCGGTCTCGTGGAGGGATACGGCGGCGCGGGGCGGTTGGGCCGGCCTGGCTCGGTTGGGCTTCGGCCCAGCCGGGCGCTGAAGATTTTTTTAAAAATAATTTCCCCAAAACTTAAATAAATCCTAGAAAATAAAATAAAATCTAAAAATGCCAAAACAAATTTTCACCGTCTAAATAAAATATTTAGAATAAGATGACCATTTTCTTGGCCCTAAAATGCAACTTTGAAAAACATGCAATTTTTCTAATTCAAATAAAATAGCAATAAACTACGAATAAAATCCAATATTTGATTTTAATATTTTTCCTCCAATATTTCATTTATTTTGGAGAAGTCATATTATCTCCTCTCATATATTTTAATATGAAATATTTTCGGAGAGAAAAATAATTAAAACCAAAAATCCTCGTTTCAATATTCGACAGAATTCAAATATGATAACGGTGAAATCCCCAAATCTCTCCGAGGGTCCTTGAGATGCTTAGAATTTCGAGGATCGCGAAACTAAATGCAGAAAAATATGATATGCAGGAATGATCTATGTATAACATTCCAAATTGGAAATTTGGGATGTTACAGATAATGATAGTGCAACATATTTGTGGCACTTCCGTTTAGGTCATATTGGTGTAAAGTGCATGAGGAAGCTCCATGCGGATGGACTTTTGGAATCACTTGATTATGAATCATTTGATGCTTGCGAGCCATGCCTCATGGGCAAGATGACTAATAATCCGTTCTCCGGAACAATGGAGCGTGCCACTGACTTATTGGAAATAATACATACCGATGTATGCGGTCCGATGAGTGTTGAGGCTCGCGGCGGGTATCATTATTTTCTGACCTTCACAGATGATTTGAGCAGATATGGGTATATCTACTTGATGAAACACAAGTCTGAAACATTTGAAATGTTCAAGGAATTTTAGAGTGAAGTGGAGAATCACCGTAAAAAGAAAATAAAGTTTCTGCAATCTAATCGTGGAGGCGAATATTTGAGTTATGGGTTTGGCCTTCATTTAAAACAATGTGGAATAGTTTCACAACTCACGCCACTTGGAACACCACAGCGTAATGGTGTGTCCGAACGTCGTAACCGTACTTTATTAGATATGGTGCGATCTATGATGTCTCTTACCAATTTACCACTATCATTTTGGGGTTATGTATTAGAGACAGTTGCATTCACATTAAATAGGACACCGTCTAAATCCGTTGAGACGACACCGTATTAACTGTGGTTTAGCAAGAAACCTAAGCTGTCGTTTCTTAAAGTTTGGGGTTGTGATGCTTATGTGGCCAAGCTTCAGCCTGATAAGCTGGAACCCAAATCAGAGAAGTCGTCTTCACAGGATACCCAAAAGAAACTGTTGGGTAGATGAGGGAGTCCTAGATTAGGGGGTCTCCGGACAATCAAACTATATCCGTTGGCCAGACTATTGGACTATGAAGATACGAGATAGAAGACTTCATCCCGTGTCCGGATGGGACTCTACTTGGCGTGGAAGGAAAGCTAGGCAATACGGATATGTATATCTCCTCCTTTGTAACCGACCTTGTGTAACCCTAGCCCCCTCCGGTGTCTATATAAACCGTAGGGTTTTAGTCTGTAGGACAAGATACAATCATACCATAGGCTAGCTTCTAGGGTTTAGCCTCTTTGATCTCATGGTAGATCAACTCTTGTAATACTCATATCATCAAGAACAATCAAGCATGACATAGGGTATTACCTCCATCAAGAGGGCCCAAACCTGGGTAAACATCGTGTCCCCTGCCTCCTGTTACCATCCGCCTTAGACGCATAGTTCGGGACCCCCTACCCGAGATCCGCCGGTTTTGACACCGACAGTAGACCTTCTATCATAGATCCGAAGGCAATATCTTTGTTGCTAAGAATAGATCCTTTCTAGAGAAGGAGTTTCTCTCGAAATGAGTGGGAGGAAAGTAGAACTTCATGAGGTAATTGTACCTTCTCTCGAATAGGAAAATAGCTCATCACAAAAATCAGTTCCAGTGATGTCTACACCAACTAGAGAGGAAGCTATTGATAATGATCATGAAACTTCATATCAAGTTACTACCGAACCTCTTAGGTTAACCAGAGCAAGTTCCGCACCTGAGTGGTACGGTAATCCTGTTCTGGAAGTTATGTTACTAGACGATGAAAACCTACGAACTATGAGGAAGCGATGATGAGCCTAGATTCCGCAAAATGGCTTGAGTCCATGAAATCTGAGATAGGATCCATGCATGAGAACAAAGTATGGACTTTGGTTGACCTGCCCAATGATCGGCAAGCCATTGAGAATAAATGGATCTTCAAGAGGAAGACAGGATACTGATGGTAGTGTTACTATCTACAAAGCTCGACTTGTCGCAAAAGGTTTTTGACAAGTTCAAGGTGTTGACTATGATGAGATTTTCTCACTCGTAGCAATGCTTAAGTCTATACGAATCATGTTAGCAATTGCCCTCATTTTATGAAGTATGGCAAATGGATGTCAAAAACTGCATTCCTTAATGGATTTCTTAAAAGAAGAGTTGTATATGATGCAACCAGGAGGTTTTTGTCGATCCTAAAGGTCTTAACAAAGTGTGGAAGCTCCAGCGATCCATCTATGGACTGGTGCAAGCATCTCGGAGCTGGAATATACGCTTTGATAAGGTGATCAAAGCATATGGTTTTATACATCCTTTTGGTGAAGCCTGTATTTACAAGAAAGTGAGTGGGAGCTCTATAGCATTTCTAATATTATATGTGGATGACACATTGTTAATTGGAAATGATGTAGAATTTCTGGAAAGCATAGAAGGATACTTGAATAAAAGTTTTTCAATGAACGGCCTCGTTGAAGCTGCTTATATATTAGGCATCAGGATCTATAGAGATAGATCAAGACGCTTAATTGGACTTTCACAAAGCACATACCTTGATAAAGTTTTGAAGAAGTTCAAAATGGATCAGTCAAAGAAAGGCTTCTTGCCTGTATTACAAGGAGTGAAGTTGAGTAAGACTCAAAGCCTGACCACGAAAGAATATATAGAGAGAATGAAAGTCATTCCCTATGCCTCAGCCATAGGTTCTATATGATATGCCATGTTGTGTACCAAACCTATTGTGTACTTTGCCATGAGTTTGGCAAGGGGGTACAACAGTGATCCAGGAGTAGATCACTAGGCAGCGGTCAAAATTATCCTTAGAGGACTAAGGAAATATTTCTCAGTTATGGAGGTGATAAAGAGTTCATCGTAAAGAGTTACATTGATGCAAGATTTTACACCGATCTAGATGACTCTGAGCCTCAATCTGGATATATATTGAAAGTGGGAGCAATTAGCTAGAGTAGCTCCATGGAGAGCATTGTAGAAATAGAAATTTGCAAAATACATATGGATCTGAATGTGGCAGACCCATTGACTAAACTTCTCTCACAAGCAAAAACATGATCACTCCTTAGTACTCTTTGGGTGTAAATCACATAGAGATGTGAACTAGATTATTGACTCTAGTAAACCCTTTGGGTGTTGGTCACATGGAAATGTGAACTATGGCTGTTAATCACATAAAGATGTGAACTGTTGGTGTTAATCACATGGCGATGTGAACTAGATTATTGACTCTAGTGCAATTGGGAGACTGAAGGAAATATGCCCTAGAGGCAATAATAAAGTTGTTATTTATATTTCCTTATATCATGATAAATTTTTATTATTCATGCTAGAATTCTGTTAACCGGAAACTTGATACATGTGTGGATACATAGACAAAACACAATGTCCCTAGTAAGCCTCTACTAGACTAGCTCGTTAATCAAAGATGGTTAAGTTTCCTAACCATAGACATGTGTTGTCATTTGATGAACGGGATCACATCATTAGGAGAATGATGTAATGGACAAGACCCATCTGTTAGCTTAGCATAATGATCATTAAGTTTTATTGATATTGCTTTCTTCATGGCTTATACATATTCCTTTGACTATGAGATTGTTTAACTCCCGAATATCGGAGGAATACCTTGTGTGCTATCAAACATCACAACGTAACTTGGTGATTATAAAGATGCTCTATAGGTATCTCCGAAGGTGTTTGTTGGGTTGGCATAGTTCGAGATTAGGATTTTTGACTCCAAGTATCATCATAATAAGCCTTGCAAGCAATGTGAAAAATGACTTAGTTACGGGATGATGCATTAGAAAATGAGTAAATAGACTTGCCGGTAACAAGATTGAACTAGGTATGAAGATACCGATGATCAAATCTCGGGCAAGTAACATACCGTTGACAAAGGGAATAACGTATGTTGTCATTACTGTACAACCGATAAATATATTCGTAGAATATGTGGGAACCAATATGAGCATCCAGGTTCCGCTGTTTGTTATTAACCGGAGAGGTGTCTCGTTCATGTCTACATAGTTCTCGAACCCATAGGGTCCGCACGCTTAACGTTCGATGATGATTTTGTATTATATGAGTTATGTGATTTGGTGACCGGATGTTGTTCGGAGTCCCGGATGAGATCATGGACATGACGAGGAGTCTTGAAATGGTCGAGAGGTAAAGATTCATATATTGGACGATGATATTTAGACACCGGAAGTGTTCTGGGGGTACCGGGTGCATATTGGGTCACCGGAAGGGGTTCCGGGCATCCCCCCGGCAACTACTTGGGCCTTAATGGGCCAAGAGGGGGACAGACCAGCCCCTAAGGGGCTGGTGCACCCCTCCTATATGGGCTGGCCAAATTGGAGTAGAAAAGGGGGAGGAGGAAAGGAAAAAGGGAATAGGATTCCCCCTTCCTCCTCTTCCCTTCCTACTCCGAATAGGATTAGAAAAGGGGGGAGGCCGACTTGGGGCCCCCTTAGCTACCTCTCCTCCCCTCCAACCTATATATATATATATGTATATATATATATATATGTATGTATATATATATATGAAGGGGGGGGCACCGCTAGGACACACAACAAACATTGTTAGCCGTGTGCGGCTCCCCCCTCCACAGTTTACTCCTCCGGTCATATTCACGTAGTATCACTTCACCATCACCGTCACCATGCCGTCGTGCTGACAGAACTCTCCCTCAACACTTTGCTGGATCAAGAGTTCGAGGGACTTCATCGAGCTGAACGTGTGCAGAACTCGGAGGTGCCGTACGTTCGGTACTTGATCGGTCGGAACGAGAAGAAGTTCGACTACATCAACCGCGTTAACAAACGCTTCCATTTTTGGTCTACAAGGGTACATGGACACACTCTCCCCTTCTCGTTTCTATGCATCTCCTAGATAGATCTTGCATGAGCGTACGAAATTTTTGAAATTGAATGTTATGTTCCCCAACAATCATGAAGGAGGTCCTCGACAAAACAGGTATGTTCTATGAGGAAGGGCAAATGTCGCGGAAAGACGTCCGACCATGCGTAGCTGCTTAGCGTCTTGACCTGAAGCCTTTCACTAAGCTTGGGGACTATCTCCCTGACTTGGATGGATGGGACGACATGTTGGAGAGATTGTCGATATATGACAATGTGTCTGTTTAGTCCATACTTTCTGAATGACGAAACTTTGAGTTATGCACGACGAAACTTTATTTGTGATATAATTAAACCGTCCTCCTCAACTAGCGAAGATCACTCTGGTTAGGGCATTTTGGGTACGATGAACTTTGTTATTTATGCTTATGATATGTTGCTTCTATTTTTGCCAAGTCTGTATCTTTCTGTTGCTCAACTATATATGTTGCATATCATCGACTCATGTGACGATGCAGGTGCATAGATCATCGATGACAAAGAAGTGCTACGCCAGGAGTATACGACGAGTGGCCGGAGTGTCAGGCCCAGGTGTACCAGTTTCCGGTTTCCGAGCGACAACCAGTAGTTAGTTTAGGTTCACGCTAATGCGAGAGAGGGATACGAACTCATATACTGCATAGTTCCGCTCTCACTCATAGTGATAGCTTTTCTCGCGTATATCATTGTTTAGATGGATGACGATGTAGTTGCAAGTAATCGAGACTTGTACCGCTATTTTCGAGATGATGACGAGAGACCACTTTGTGTTGGATGATGATTATGATGATGACATGATTTGACGAGAATATTTGTATGTATATGCTATGATTACATTTGTATGTGTTTGATATGCTAAAGATTATTATATAAAGCTTGTTCAAATAAAAAACAAATATGTGGAAAAAACAGAAACTAATAAAACTAGCAGTAGCGAGGGGAATAAAGTTAGCAGTAGCGCTCACTTACCAGTAGCGCGTCCTAGATAAAAGTGTTGTAGCTATTAGCAGCAGCGCGTGGCACTAAAGCTCGCTGCTGCCAGCCATGTATAGCAGTAGTATAGGACAACACGCACTACTGCTACATGTTAGCTGTAGCGCCTTATCAGTAGCACAGAACCCCGCGCTACTGGTAGGCAAAATACCCACGCTACTGCTAGGCTTTTCCCTAGCAGTGGTGACTTGTCCATGTTGGTGCTGGTTATTGGGGTTGGGGAACTGGTTCATGATTCCTTTGATAAAGTGATGGTTCACCTCAAACTGTGCCATCATGGCAGCAACATATGGTGGATGGGGTGGGCTCTCATCTCCATGACCATGGCCACGACTATGGTTACCTCTCCGGGCCATTCTGAATAGAACAACATCGATAGGTTAACAATTGTAATGGCAGGCAAGTAACACAGAAAAGTATAGGGAACGGGACGGAATACTTAGTAGTAATCATGTCTTACAAAAGCGGTCATACATAGAGTTTAGTACATGGATTAGTGACACCACGGACGGCACACAGGCACACGACGAATGTATCTGCCACTAATAGGTAAGTCTACATCAGTCCTACAGGGAACTATGGAAGTGAGTGTATCCTGATATCTGCTGATGACATGTCGGTAAATCCTGCACGGAAGGATCATGTAGTCCGTGGGTACTCTAGTCTAGAAGCTGACGCCCAAGTGGAAAAATAGGACCACGAGCAGGAGTGTAGCCTCCAACATCAGGCCAACCGACACCACGGGGCATCACAACCCTAGCAGGGTAGAGCACAGAACAAGGCAGCTGCCCAGATATGACAAAGGGGAGAAAATACGTCAGAGCGTCGTAAAGGTGTAATGGGTGTCATATAACTCATAGTGAAAAGCTCGGTTGACTCGATCCAGAACATCAGCATGCCGGGCAAATGTCTGGTGGTAGAAAGCCTCGTGGGTGAGCATGGTGTAGGCAACAGTGTAGTATCCCTTTTCAATCTCACTGGATGCAACCACAATGTGTCTGAAAGGGGAGCTGTCCAAGTCATGATACTCTCCATGAAGACGTGTCAGACAAGCATAAGCAACATCATGGACTACCATATCAATGGTCACTCCAACACCATGAGAGGTGTGAAACATAAAGGGGGAGTCATCAACACGAGAATAGATAAGGACGACGGCACGGTACTGCTCCTAGTTAAAATCCTGGTACTGCTTGTACATAGTATACTCAGGATGTCAGCAATAACCCAGATAGATCATCATCTCAACTATCACAACAGGTCAGCCAGACGCTCCAACAGCTGTCGTGTGGTGCACAACCTGTCTCGCTGGATCCATCTAAAAGCAAAGATGTTTCAAAGGAGCCAAACTTTAGAAGCCGAAGGCATAGCCAAATGAAGGGGTAAATGAAGGTAATCAGGGCTCCATAACGAAATCATTGTGTGATCCTAGAGTTAGAGTTAGTAAAACTTTAATCCAAAGAAAGTGATCAAAATCCCAGAGTAAAGGAGCGGAATAAAATATCCTAATCCCACCCATAGGTAATGTGGGCCCGTAAGCCACACAACACAGTTAGTAAAATATTTTTTCTTTCAAGTGTAGACTCAACATTGACCAAGGAGTTTGGAAGGGGTTCCTACAGGCAGTCAGCTCTGATACCAACTTGTGATGCCCCATTTATAATCGTGCACTAATCATACACACATCATGCATGATCACAAACAGTTACTCACATTAATGTCACAACACAACTCTATGACACAAAGGATAAACATAAGTCTTTATATTACAAGCCAGGGTCACGAGGACCCAAAATACATTAGCCATCAAAGCAAATATTATCTAAGTACAAACATAGTTAGACAAGTTTTGCCTTAAGAAGGCTGAGCAAAAAAATGACACTAGATCAAAAGGCGAGGCCTCCTGCCTGGGACCTCCAGACTACTCCTGGTCGTCGGTCTCCACGTAGTAGGCTCCACTAGGGTGACGTGCATCCATGGTGCTACCGTCTATTGCAGTAATCAAGTCGAAAGAAAAGGGGGTAAAGTAATCGTGAGTACTCATCCAAAGTTCTCATAAGACTTACATCAGATCTACACTACATATGCATCGGTATCAAGGAAATGGGGTAGTATCTGTGGACTAAATTGCAGAATGCCAGAATAAAGGGGGAGAAGCTCATCCTATCGAAGACTACATCTTCTGGTTGCCATTATCTTGCGGCAGTAGAAGAGAGTAGCATAATATAGTAACATCATGTAGCAACGTATAGGAATTAACCTACCTACAGATCCTCTCCTCGTCTCCCTGAGAGAAAGCGATCACCGGGTGTATCTGTCTCTTATCTAGGTGTATTTTATCAAGTATCCAGTTTTAGTTGAAAGAGGTCGGGATACAATTCCAAGTCGTCCTATAACCGTGGACACCACTATTCGAATAGATTACTTCCCTACAGGGGTGCACCACATTACCCAACACGCTTGATTATCTTTGGCCGGACACACTTTTCTGGGTAATGCCTGGCCTCGGATGATCAACATGCCCTAGACCTACCAAGGCTCTC
Organism: Triticum urartu; assembly: GCF_003073215.2. Classification (NCBI taxonomy): domain Eukaryota; kingdom Viridiplantae; phylum Streptophyta; class Magnoliopsida; order Poales; family Poaceae; genus Triticum; species Triticum urartu. The sequence goes on along the minus strand of NC_053024.1, from coordinate 378,764,047 downwards.
CAGAGAGGTCAACATGCTGGTCTAAATCCTAACTGTCAAAGGTTCTTGGGCCCATCACCCTAAGCACTCCTGCAAGTTGCATGACTGGACAAAGACGAAAGCCCACCTCTGTATATACAAGCAGGCTGTTACGCTCACCCAGACAATCAGCCCGCATCTCTGAACTGTGACATCTGGATCGCTTTTGGAACGAATGTATGACGCTGAGGGACCCATAAGCCATTACCCTCCATGGCAATTAATGCGCATATGCCAAATGGCAGTCTCGGATCAAATACCCATCTCGTTAAGTGTGTTATGGTGAAATAGCCGCGGACACCGACTAGGACCAGGCCCACCTGTCTCGTAGGTGGTCTCGACCTGCCCTATTGTTCCACCAAAAAGATTCACTAGGGGGTGGGAAAATGTCCTTTTATCCCCCAGTCCGGAATCACTCGTGGGTGCTCTTCGAGCTGACCCGACTTTAGTATGAACATGTTTAGTGTAGTACTATGGAATATATCCATGATCACCACCCCGAGGGGATCATGGCCCGATAGTATAGCATGGCAAGCATATAAGGTTGTAGAGCCACTGATGAGACTCTAGCCTACCTATACTAAGCATATAGGATAACATGTAAGGTATCAACAGTAGTAGAAAGGATAGGCTATGTAGCAGTATATGATCAGCTAATAAAGCAGTAACGGTAACACTACTCTAATGCAAGAAGTGGAGGGAAAGAATAGGCGATATCGGAATGCTCAAGGTGGTTTTGCTTGCCTAGAAGCTCTGTCGAGCAGGACGGGTCGTCCTCAACGTAGTCGTACTGGGTGTCACCAATAGTCTCGGGGTCTCCCAAAAAATAGGGAAGAGGGGGAAATAGATAAATAACGGAGCAAACAAATGCAACACAAGTCATGTCATCACAGTATGTGATGATGATATGCACTAATGCATCACTAGGCATTTTAAAAGAAGAGGGACATTATCTGGTAATAATTTTCGAGCTCAAGGTGTTTTTTGGTTTATTGATCCAGGGGCAAAATGTCAATGTTCACTATGTTAGAGGGGTCTGACAGGTATGTGGATAGCATAAACAGATTTTTTATATTTTTCTGAGCAACATTTATATATAAATTATTTTAATCTGAGTTACGGTTTAATTTATATGATTTTTTGAAGTTTAAATGATTTCCTGAATTTTTTGGATTTAATTGTTAGAGGGGTGTGACAGGTATAGAAAGTGTACCCGGTTAATTGCAACAGAGTGGGCCCAGTTGACTGGGTCAACTGCCCAGTTAGCAGAGGTTGACAGGTGGGCCCAGCTGCTGGCTCGGCAGCTGACTGGGTTGGCTCTATCCTTTTAAATAGTGCAAGGGCCCCACATGTCAGTGACTACACTAATTAACCTAATTGGTCTAAACCAATCTAATTAGTTAACATGGGGCCCACATGTCGGTGGGTGTAGTGGGGGTAGTGGCTAATCCATGTGGGGTCCACCTGTCCGTGGCACACCGGAGTTCAAATCGCGGTGGCGCGCCAACGGCGAGCCAAAACGGAGGTAGCAAGCTCGAGACTCGCTGGAAAAACGCTACGTGGCATGGCAAGTGGCGCAGAGGGGCTCGTTGGCCTCCTGCGGAGCCCGAGAGCTGGATGTGAGGTTCGGGCGTGAGCTTTGCGTGCGGTGGCCGTGGTGGCATTGTAAACGGCAGCAACGAGCTATGGCTTGGGGCGTTACTGAAGACATGATGACTCTCATTGGTGTAGGGGTGTGTGCTGGTCTTTCGCCACAACACCGAGAGAGTTCTCCTCGGCGACATAATGATCTCCGTCACAATGTTTGGGGCGTTACTCCTCGACTTCGTGATCATTCGCCATGTCATCAAGATGGTAATCCTTGATGGCGCGATGACTCACCTCTTAGTCAGGATAGATCTCCTCGACCGAGGTGCATCTTCCAAAAGACGTGATGACTCCCATTGGTGTCGGGGCGCTTCTCTTTGACAGCGAGATGACTCGTCTCGACACCGGGACATTTTTTCCTGGCATCAAGATGATCTTCATTATGATCTGCGGGGTATCTTGGCACAAAGGCAGCTGGACTGTGCACAAGCAACATGTCGTGATGTGGTAAGGGGTGGCCTGATCTTCTTAGTGAGCGGATGTTGTCGCTAATGAATTTGTTGGATAACTTGTGACACACTCTCGAAATCTTCAATGGCAATGCGATGGATCTTCAACCTTATGGATATTCGCAACACCACACACTTGCACATGTAGCCACTGATGGGGATCGATGCAAATGAAGTGGCTCAGGCTTTTCGAACTCGATGTGCCTTAGTTAGGCAATCCATATGACTCCCTTCCCTGCACAATTCCGAATGTGCTCGGGAAACAGGAAGTATGGTGGCAATAGTAAATCGAAGACCTGGCTGGCCGACTACCTCATTGTCATGAAAATTAGCGGCGGGAATGATTATGTGGCTATGTGAAATCTTTCTCTCTACCTGGATGGATCATCTTGTGCATGTCTTAACAATTTTCAAGAAACCAGTATTTACAGTTGGAGAGTGATGGAGGACGTTTTCTTTACGAATTTTGAAGGCACATACAAACGACCATGTGGCTACTAAGATTTGATGATGTGTGTCTAGTCGCCCAAAGAATCCATTCAGGTTTATATCCAGAGGTGAATACAGCTTCACAACTCTGTGGAAAATGTCATTGAGAATCAAGCTATCCACACTTTCCAACAATGTGTGAGATAGGAGCACCTTTGCCTTCGGATCGGTTGCACAGATGTAACTTTCATGCGCCAACTTATGGAGATAGCGAATGGGCATGCTAATAGCAAAGAGGAGAACATGATCATGAAGGCTGAGCCACGGAACAGACCATTCGGGCACAAAAACCAAAATGATCAAAACTGCAAAAATGGCAAGAAAAAACGTTGTATGTCAGACGGTGAAGACGGAGTCGGCGACGCTGTTTTGGTGGCAGTAGTCAGCGGGGGTAAGAAGATTTGCGGGGAGAACAAGACTGGGTGCCTCGCAAGAAGCAAGCAAGCAGTGACATCCTGGACAAGCCCTGTTGCGTCCATGGAAACAAAGTGAATAACCTGGTCAAGCACACCAGCATACATGAAGGTCCTAAAGAAAATCTAGTCAAGGAAATAAAAGCACTCGGCTAATGATAATGATGGTGAGAGAGACGATAATGTGGAGGATTAGGAACATAAATTCCCAGGGTGAAGGACATGCTTCTGATTTTCACGGCCCCGGAAACTAATCGAGTGTGAAAGATGCATGGTCGGGAGATCAATGCCATGGTTCCAGTGACCCCAATCACTTTTGACCGTACCGATCACCCGGCTCATTTGTTGTTTCTAGGCAGACAACTACTTGTCGTTGATCCACTCATCAATGGATATTGACTACGAAATGTCTTGACGGATGGAGGCAGTGGACTCAACATCTTGTACGCAAGCACGCTGGATAAAATGGGAATTCCCAAGTCGAGGCTCAACGCCACTAGGAGGAACATTCATGGTGTGGTTCATGGATGAAAGACAAGCCATTGGGGCGGGGTCATCTTTGATGGTGATCACAATTTCCAAAACACCCTCTCTTTTGAGATAGTCGACTTTGAGAGTGAATATCACAACATATTTGGACGCCCGACTTATGCCAAGTTCATAGTATGCTCCGGTCCTGAGGGTGTCCTCATTGTGGTTGGAGATCCAAAACATGTAGAGGACATTGTGAACAAGAATGCAAATATTGTTGATGCAAATCTAGGTGAGGCGATACTTGTGAAGTACAAGTTGTCGATTGATCTGACAGAGATACCCAATAACTAGAACTCAAATATGACCAAGCCCTTTTCTCAGTCGGCACGGATGACAAAGCCAGTCCAGATTCATTGAATACCCAACAAAGACGACCAATGTCACTATTAATCTAGATGAAAAATAGGAAAGCGCGCACTTCGACTTCCTCGGTGGGAATCGTGACATCTTCATGAGGTAGCCATCTGACATGCCTTCAATTCAAAGGAACATGGGATAGCATAAGCTAAACACAATCAAGCTAGAGAACCCCATCAAGCAAACAATTTGTCATTTCTCTGACCCCTAGCAAGAGGAAATGAGGGAGATCATGTAATTCTTTGCAACCGGATTCATCAAAGTGATCTCCACTCAGATGGGTCGCCAATCCAATCGACGTCCCAAAGAAAAGCAAGACTATGGATGTTTGCATTGACACCAGCTGAGTTGGTATAAATAAGATGTTGGTCTCAGGGCACTTGGATACACTTTGCTTCCATAGAACACTCACAATCAATTGTTCAGGTTGGATGAGTAAGTGGCCTAATTGTCCAAGGCATGAAGCCATGCTTGGTGCCCCCACTGGAGTGATCAGCTAGAGCCTGGGTTGAAGAACTACCATAATCCTTATGGAGCCCACAAATAATTATCAATTGCTCCACTCCGTTCACACCGTTCTTCATGGTGTATGGATCAAAGGTGATCATGTCTTCTGACTTTCTTTAAAATTCACACAAAGTGATGGCATACACAAAGGCGGAAGCTGAAGAGGGATGTCAGGATTAGCTTGACCTCCTTGAAGAGGGCCGAGAGCTCAGCCTTTCTCGTTCTGCTTTCAACCAGGAAAACATGTGTCGCTATCACGGCCGACGGGGGTGTGGGTGTTCCTTCAGCGTTGGTGATCTTGTTGTCTGCCTATACCAAGAAACTAGAAACAAACACAAGTTAACTCACCCATTGGAAGGATCACATATCGTCTCTCGTGTGCTGAGTGACAACACACACCGACTATATAACTTCAAGAAGAATAAGGAAATGAAGCGAACATGGAACATGAGTCTTCTTCCCCCTTTATATGATTTGAGTTTTTTTCTATGTCCCCTTGTTTAAGGTTTTATTGAACTGTGTCTTTAGTTTCCAATTCATGCTTGATAAAGGCTAATTTACCTTTGGGGACCGCACACTACTGCAGGATGCTGCTAACGCGACACTATGATCAGAATCCCTTTGCGGAAACTGTGTGCGATGCATTAATCACAAACGTTGATGTAAAAAAACATCAAAAAGATGCAAAACGTTTGCGATGGCGGAGCCATCAAACACGATTCTGATTTTAGTTGCGTGTGCGATGCAGGGCATATAGTTCAGTTCAATTAACTGTTTGCGATGAGGAAAAAGAACCGAAACAGGCATCCAGATGAAGGCGTGTGCGATATATGGCATACAGTTCACTCGGACGAACTATTTGTGATTAGGCAACACAAAAGAAACGGTCAGCTAGATCAAGGTATGTGCGATATACGGCATACGGTTCACTCGGATGAACTGTTTTTGATTAGGCAACGCAACAAAAATGGTTTAGCCAGATCAAGGTGTGTGCAATGGAGGGCATACAGTTCATTCTGATAAATTGTTTGTGTTGAGCCAAGAGAACAGAAATGTTTCACATAAACAAGATGTGTGTAATACGTGGCAAACATCCAATTATATAGGTGGCCAGTACACACATCACATTTCCACACACCAAAGCAAACTATTACATGCATACTAGGATAAATGATCATCTGATCATCATCTACTTCTTATGCTAGCTTGATGTTCCTTCTATGCTAAGTTTCCATTAATTGATGGCGTTTTATGAAAATGCCACCGTTTTCCACCATTTCCTCACCGGTTTCCCGCCACCCAGGGATATTGCGCATAAACCTAGGCGGCGCGCGACGCACGGAGGCAACAAGCGCAGCCTGTAGCACATCCACCTTTTCCAAGCATGCCAACCCACCAAAGCGTCGCCTCTGCCATCAACCTCATCAACGAGGAAAACAAGCAGGCACCATGGACCGTCGAGGCCGAGGCGCTCCCCGACAACGCGATGGATGACACCGTGATGCGCGTCATCGCCAGGGTTGAGCAGACCCTTGGCGCATGGCGCTTCAGCGCCACGGATCAAGATAGGCATGTCCATGCCGAGAGGCTGCAACTCACCACACAACATGATCAATGGCGCGCTGCAGAGCAAGCTAGGCGCATCCGTGCCGATAGGCTGCGGCTCACCGCACGGCGAGACTGTTGGAGCACCGCAGAGCGAGAGGCGCGACGCGCCACACATCAAGAGTGGATCCATCGGCGCTTGCCTGCTGTCGACAGGGCGTCGCAGCTGGGTACAGGTCCCGTCAGTACCCCCATTCCTCACCAGGAGTGGGCAGAGGCCCTCTGCGCCGTACTTGCACCAGAGGTCGGCCATGCCGTACTTGCACCGGACGCCCGCCGCACCATTCACATGGGTCGCATCATTCGCCTTGTCCGCGGCCCGCTCGATGCCAACGCGCTGGTCGGTAGGCTCGACCACCTCCTTGGCCCAGGTGTCCACCTGGGCGCAGTAGAGAACATGGTCGTCGCATCCTCGAGCTGGTGATCTCTGATGAAATAGCCAACTTGGAGCTCAAGATTGCGCTCCATATGTACCACGAGCTTGTCAACCGCTTGGATGAACGCCTACACGAGTTCAGGCAGAGCCAAGAGCTACCGTAGGCAAGGGCCGCTAGTCATGGTCTCATGGATGCGTTTTATTTTGTTGAGTCGTTTCGATTTGGATAGCCATGTATTCACAGCAATCATAGTATTGCTCTATTTATTGCTCTGTTTCAATGTGTGTACTCTATTTTCCATTTTATATGTTCTATTTCAATGTGTGTATATACGCTTTCCATTCTGTATATGTTGATGATAACAACTAGATTCAAATTATTATACAAAAATAGATAGAAAATGGAATATATATATATTAATTGAGTTCATCACAGAATATATATAATATCATCACATATACATGATGATACATAACTACTAGGTACAATGCATAAAATTGAAAACGAACAATACTAAAACTAACAATCCCTCCTGGGGGCAGTATTTAGGAAGCCCCTCGCGATCAGCTCCCTGGTGCACGGCGTCTTCCTAGCGCGGAGACAGTACTCCGCCTCCTCCGCCTTGCAATGCTTGACGTAACGATCTGCCTCTTGCTAGCGGACGAGCGCGAACGATGTTGCCATTTCGTTGGGCACCCACCGGAGCCCCTCGTCGGTGGCACGCTGGAGCTTATCGGCCCACCTCCATGCAGCGATGAGGCGCCTAGCGCCTTTGACTTTCCTCGCAAAGTACCTGTCTTCGTACACCTCCTCCGCACAACGACGCTCCCGCCCCCAAAGCTCCACCGCCTCCTTTTCAAGGCGGCATCACGGGCTTCACAGGCCGCCTGGTACCTGGTTTACTTCTCCGCCATCTCCTTCTTGAATGCCACTTGCCTGGCTTTCTCAGCCGGCTACAGCAACTTCCACTAACAAAGATTGTACTAGCCCCAAAACCAATTCAAAGTTGGGGGGTCCGGTGCAACCTCGTCCCGCGACACGTGAGGTCCTCGTCGCTGCTCTTCGAGTGAGCGTCCTCGAGGGGCAGTGACTCCTCGTCGACGCGTGGGCAGACCGGCGGCACCATGGCACAGATTTGAGAGAGAGAGAGGGCGACCGAGGGGAGGATGTAGATGAGAATGCATGCGGGACGACGTGAGCAACATAGAATTTATTGGCGGCCGGAATCTAGATCGACAGGAACAATACACACGCCGGTCGCTGGAATTTACGAGTACTATAGTTTGAATTACACACGATTCCCGTAGCAAAATCCGTGTGTGAACTTAATAGCTGACGGTTTCCAATACAGAACCGTGTCTGATTAATAACCCCCGCCACTCACATACCAAACCTCAAGGCGCGAAATAGAGTGCCAATCGTGTGGGGGTCAGTTGTCTTGCCAGATCTTTACATTTTCTTTTTTAAACACCAAATATTTACATCGTCTGATGATTTTTTAACTTGCACAAAAGTACAAAAAAATATGATTTTTCAAATCGTTATGGTTAGCCGTTGCATGTAGATGTAGTTCAAATTTGAATTACGGTCATTAAATGGCTAGAAAATCACTTAAATGTCTTTAAAAGGTCAACTGACCCCTAGAATTTTCAAAATTTTCACATGACAGTTGTAGTAGTACACGTTAAACATAGAAAAAACGAAGGCCGTAAGAGGAAGCTATCTCCCGTTCATCATCAAACATGCATTGTTCCCCCTTGGAACCACGAGCCTTCTAGTGAGTTGCTCTGGTTTGTGAGGGGGGTGTGTCCAAACTTTCGTCAAACACGCCAATTGTTTTACCACATCATCTTGGTGGCATGACATTACATCAAGCAAGGTTTCACGTTTTTCTGATCATTTATTAATTTTTTGGAATTAAAATGCCATGGCACTTCATGCATGTGTCCATGCCGTGAGACCAATATGTTTGAAAATTCCTTTAAATTTACTACACATGGAATTAACTCGCACATAAGTACACAAATATGTTTTATCAAACCATTATGGTTAGCCGTTGCATGTATATGTAGTTCAAATTTGAATTACAGCAATTAAATGGATAGAAAATCACTTAAATGTCTTTAAAAGGTCAAATGACCCCTGAAAATTTTCAATTTTTCACATGACAGTTGTATTAGTGCACGTTAAATGTAGAAAAAATTTGAAGGCCGTAAGAGGAAGCTATCTCGTGTTCGTCATCAAACATGCATTGTTCCCTCTCGGAACCATAAGCCTTCTAGTGAGTTGCTCCGGTTTGTGAGGAGTTTGTGTCCAAACTTTCATCAAACAGGACAATTTTTTTTCCATGTCATCTTAGTGGCAGGACATTACATCAAGCAAGGTTTCATGTTTTTTGATCATTTTTTAATTTTTTGGAATTAAAATGCCATGGCACTCCATGCATGTGTCCATGCCGTGAGACCAATATGTTTGAAAATTCCTTCTAATTTACTACACATGGAATTAACTTGCACACAAGTACACAAATATGTTTTTTCAGACCGTTATGGTTAGCTGTTCCGGGTAGATATAGTTCAAATTTGAATTACAGCCATTTAATGGCAAGAAAATCACTGGAATGTCTTCAAAAGTCAAATGACCCCTGAAATTTTTCAAATTTTCACATGATAGTTGTATTAGTGCAACTTAAACGTAGAAACAATATGAAGGCCGTAAGAGGAAGCTATCTCCCGTTCGTCATCAAACATGCATTGTTCCCTCTCGGAACCACGAGCCTTCTCTTGAGTTGCTCCGGTTTGTGAGGGGTGTGTGTCCAAACTTTCGTCAAACAGGCCAATTTTTTTACCACATCATCTTGGTGGCATGACATTACATCAAGCAAGGTTTCATGTTTTTCTGATCATTTTTTTATTTTTTTAGAATTAAAATGCCATGACACTCGATGCATGTGTCCATGCTGTGAGGCCAATATGTTTGAAAATTCTTTCTAATTTACAATACATGGAATTAACTCGCACACAAGTACACAAATTGGATTTTTCAAACCGTTATGGTTAGTCGTTCCATGTATATGTAGTTCAAATTTGAATTACGGAAATTAAACGGCTAGAAATTCATTTAAATGTCTTTAAAAGGTCAACAGACCCATAGAATTTTCCAAATTTTCACTTGACAGTTGTAGTAGTACACGTTAAACGTAGAAAAAAATGAAGGCCGTAAGAGGAAGCTATCTCCCGTTCGTCATCAAACATGCATTGTTCCCTCTCGGAACCACGAGCCTTCTAGTGACTTGCTTCCGTTTGTGAGGGGTGTGTGTCCAAACTTTCGTCAAACACGCCAATTATTTTACCACATCATCTTGGTGGCATGACATTACATCAAGCAAGGTTTTATGTTTTTCTGATCATTTATTAAAATTTTGGAATTAAAATGCCATGGCACTTCATGCATGTGTCCATGCTGTGAGACCAATATGTTTGAAAATTTCTTTTAATTTACTGCACATGGAATTAACTCGCACACAAGTACACAAATATGTTTTTTGAAACTGTTATGGTTCGTCGTTGCATGTAGATACAGTTCAAATTTGAATTACAGCAATTAAATGGCTAGAAAATCACTGAAATGTCTTTAAAAGGTCAAATGACCCCTGAAATTTTTCAAATTTTCACATGATAGTTGTATTAGTGCACGTTAAACATAGAAAAAAATTGAAGGCCATAAGAGGAAGCTATCTCCCATTCGTCATCAAACATGCATTGTTCCCTCTCGGAACCACAAGCCATCTAGTGAGTTGCTCCGGTTTGTGAGAAGTGTGTGTCCAAACTTTCATCAAACAGGCCAATTTTTTACCACGTCATCTTAGTGGCATGACATTACATCAAGCAAGGTTTCATGTTTTTCTGATCATTTTTTAATTTTTTGGAATTAAAATGCTATGGCACTCCATGCATGTGGCTATGCCGTGAGACCAATATGTTTGAAAATTCCTCCTAATTTACTACACATGGAATTAACTCGCACACAAGTACACAAATATGATTTTTCAAAGCGTTATGGTTAACCATTGCATGTGTATGTAGTTCAAATTTGAATTATGATCATTAAATGGATAGAAATTCACTTAAATGTCTTTAAAAGGTCAAATGACACCTTAAATTTTCCATATTTTCACATGACAGTTGTATTAGTGCACGTTAAACATAGAAAAAAATTGAAGGCCGTAAGAGGAAGCTATCTCCCGTTCGTCATCAAACATGCATTGTTCCCTCTCGGAACCACGAGCTTTCTAGTGAGTTGCTCCGATTTGTGAGGGGTGTGTGTCCAAACTTTTGTCATACAGGCCAAATTTTTTACCACATCATCTTGGTGGCATGACATTACATCAAGCAAGGTTTCATATTTTTCTTATCATTTTTTTATTTTTTAGAATTAAAATGCCATGACACTCCATGCATGTGTCCATGCTGTGAGACCAATATGTTTGAAAATTCTTTCTAGTTTACTATACATGGAATTAACTCGCACACAAGTACACAAATTGGATTTTTTTCAAACAGTTATGGTCAGCCGTTGCATGTATATGTAGTTCAAATTTGAATTACGGTCATTAAATGGCTAGAAATTCACTTAAATGTCTTGAAAAGGTCAACTGACCCCTAGAAATTTCCAAATTTTCACATGACAGTTCAGTAGTACACGTTAAACTTAAACGTAGAAAAAATGAAGGCCGTAAGAGGAAGTTATCTCCTGTTCGTCATCAAACATGCATTGTTCCCTCTCGGAACCACGAGCCTTCTAGTGAGTTGCTCCGGTTTGTGAGGGGTGTGTGTTCAAATTTTCGTCAAACACGCCAATTGTTTTACCACATCATCTTGGTGGCATGACATTACATCAAGCAAGGTTTTATGTTTTTCTGATCATTTATTAATATTTTGGAATTAATATGCCATGGCACTTCATGCATGTGTCCATGCCGTGAGACCAATATGTTTGAAAATTTCTTTTAATTTACTGCACATGGAATTAACTCGCACAGAAGTACACAAATATGTTTTTTCAAACTGTTATGGTTCGCCGTTGCGGGTAGATACAGTTCAAAATTTGAATTACAACAATTAAATGGCTAGAAAATCACTAAAATGTCTTTAAAGGGTCAAATGACCCCTGAAATTTTTCAAATTTTCACATGATAGTTGTATTAGTGCACGTTAAACATAGAAAAAAATTGAAGGACATAAGAGGAAGCTATCTCCCATTCGTCATCAAACATGCATTGTTCCCTCTCGGAACCACAAGCCATCTAGTGAGTTGCTCCGGTTTGTGAGGAGTGTGTGTCCAAACTTTCATCAAACAGGCCAATTTTTTACCACGTCATCTTAGTGGCATGACATTATATCAAGCAAGGTTTCATGTTTTTCTGATCATTTTTTAATTTTTTGGAATTAAAATGCCTATGGCACTCCATGCATGTGGCTATGCCGTGGGACCAATATGTTTGAAATTCCTCCTAATTTACTACAATGGAATTAACTCGCACACAAGTACACAAATATGATTTTTCAAAGCGTTATGGTTAGCCATTGCATGTGTATGTAGTTCAAATTTGAATTATGATCATTAAATGGATAGAAATTCACTTAAATGTCTTCTAAAAGGTCAAATGACACCTGAAATTTTCCATATTTTCACACGACAGTTGTATTAGTGCACGTTAAACGTAGAAAAAATTGAAGGCCGTAAGAGGAAGCTATCTCCCGTTCGTCATCAAACATGCATTGTTCCCTCTCGGAACCATGAGCATTCTAGTGAGTTGCTCCGATTTGTGAGGGGTGTGTGCTCAAACTTTTGTCATACAGGCCAATTTTTTACCACATCATCTTGGTGGCATGAACATTACATCAAGCAAGGTTTCATGTTTTTCTTATCATTTTTTATTTTTAGAAATAAAATGCCATGACACTCCATGCATGTGTCCATGCTGTGAGACCAATATGTTTGAAAATTCTTTCTAGTTTACTATACATGGAATTAACTCGCACACAAGTACACAAATTTGGATTTTTCAAACCGTTATGGGTAGCCATTGCATGTATATGTAGTTTCAAATTTGAATTACGGTCATTAAATGGCTAGAAATTCACTTAAATGTCTTGAAAAGGTCAACTGACCCCTAGAATTTTCCAAATTTTCACATGACAGTTCAGTAGTACACGTTAAACATAGAAAAAATGAAGGCTGTAAGAGGAAGTTATCTCCCGTTCGTCATCAAACATGCATTGTTCCCTCTCGGAACCACGAGCCTTCTAGTGAGTTGCTCCGGTTTGTGAGGGGTGTGTGTTCAAATTTTCGTCAAACACGCCAATTGTTTTACCACATCATCTTGGTGGCATGACATTACATCAAGCAAGGTTTTATGTTTTTCTGATCATTTATTAAAATTTTGGAATTAATATGCCATGGCACTTCATGCATGTGTCCATGCCGTGAGACCAATATGTTTGAAAATTTCTTTTAATTTACTGCACATGGAATTAACTCGCACAGAAGTACACAAATATGTTTTTTCAAACTGTTATGGTTCGCCGTTGCGGGTAGATACAGTTCAAATTTGAATTACAACAATTAAATGGCTAGAAAATCACTAAAATGTCTTTAAAGGGTCAAATGACCCCTGAAATTTTTCAAATTTTCACATGATAGTTGTATTAGTGCACGTTAAACATAGAAAAAAATTGAAGGACATAAGAGGAAGCTATCTCCCATTCATCATCAAACATGCATTGTTCCCTCTCGGAACCACAAGCCATCTAGTGAGTTGCTCCGGTTTGTGAGGAGTGTGTGTCCAAACTTTCATTAAACAGGCCAATTTTATACCACGTCATCTTAGTGGCATGACATTATATCAAGCAAGGTTTCATGTTTTTCTGATCATTTTTTAATTTTTTGGAATTAAAATGCCATGGCACTCCATGCATGTGTCCATGCCGTGAGACCAATATGTTTGAAAATTCCTCCTAATTTACTACAATGGAATTAACTCGCACACAAGTACACAAATATGATTTTTCAAAGCGTTATGGTTAGCCATTGCATGTATATGTAGTTCAAATTTGAATTATGATCATTAAATGGCTAGAAATTCACTTAAATGTCTTTAAAAGGTCAAATGACACCTGAAATTTTCCAAATTTTCACATGACAGTTGTATTAGTGCATGTTAAACGTAGAAAAAATTTGAAGGCCGTAAGAGGAAGCTATCTCCCGTTCGTCATCAAGCATGCATTGTTCCCTCTCGGAACCACGAGCCTTCTAGTGAGTTGCTCCGGTTTGTGAGGGGTGTGTGTCCAAACTTTCGTCAAACAGGGCAATTTGTTTACCACATCATCTTGGTGGCATGACATTACATCAAGCAAGGTTTCATGTTTTTCTATCATTTTTTATTTTTTTAGAATATAAAATGCCATGACACTCCATGCATGTGTCCATGCTGTGAGACCAATATGTTTGAAAATTCTTTCTAGTTTACTATACATGGAATTAACTCGCACACAAGTACACAAATTGGATTTTTTTTCAAACCGTTATGGTCAGCCATTGCATGTATATGTAGTTCAAATTTGAATTACGGTCATTAAATGGCTAGAAATTCACTTAAATGTCTTGAAAAGGTCAACTGACCCCTAGAATTTTCCAAATTTTCACATGACAGTTCAGTAGTACACGTTAAACATAGAAAAAATGAAGGCTGTAAGAGGAAGTTATCTCCCGTTCGTCATCAAACATGCATTGTTCCCTGTCGGAACCACGAGCCTTCTAGTGAGTTGCTCCGGTTTGTGAGGCGTGTGTGTTCAAATTTTCGTCAAACAGGCCAATTGTTTTACCACATCATCTTAGTAGCATGACATTACATCAAGCAAGGTTTCATGTTTTTCTGATCATTTATTAAAATTTTGGAATTAAAATGCCATGGCACTTCATGCATGTGTCCATGCCGTGAGACCAATATGTTTGAAAATTTCTTTTAATTTACTGCACATGGAATTAACTCGCACACAAGTACACAAATATGTTTTTTCAAACTATTATGGTTCGCCGTTGCAGGTAGATACAGTTCAAATTTGAATTACAGCAATTAAATGCCGAGAAAATCACTGAAATGTCTTTAAAAGGTCAAATGACCCCTGAAATTTTTCAAATTTTCACTTGATTGTTGTATTAGTGCACGTTAAGCATAGAAAAAAATTGAAGGCCATAAGAGGAAGCTATCTCCCATTCGTCATCAAACATGCATTGTTCCCTCTCGGAACCACAAGCCATCTAGTGAGTTGCTCCGGTTTGTGAGGAGTGTGTATCCAAACTTTCATCAAACAGGCCAATTTTTTACCATGTCATCTTAGTGGCATGACATTACATCAAGCAAGGTTTCATGTTTTTCTGATCATTTTTTAATTTTTTGGAATTAAAATGCTATGGCACTCCATGCATGTGGCTATGCCATGAGACCAATATGTTTGGAAATTCCTCCTAATATACTAAACATGGAATTAACTCGCACACAAGTACACAAATATGATTTTTCAAAGCATTATGGTTAGCCATTGCATGTGTATGTAGTTCAAATTTGAATTATGATCATTAAATGGATAGAAATTCACTTAAATGTCTTTAAAATGTCAAATGACACCTGAAATTTTCCATATTTTCACATGACAGTTGTATTAGTGCACGTTAAACATAGAAAAAAATTGAAGGCCGAAAGAGGAAGCTATCTCCCGTTCGTCATCAAACATGCATTGTTCCCTCTCGGAACCACGAGCATTCTAGTGAGTTGCTCAGATTTTTGAGGGGTGTGTGTCCAAACTTTTGTCATACAGGCCAATTTTTTTACCACATCATCTTGGTGGCATGAAATTACATCAAGCAAGGTTCCATGTTTTTCTTATCATTTTTTTTATTTTTTAGAATTAAAATGCCATGACACTCCATGCATGTGTCCATGCTGCGAGACCAATATGTTTGAAAATTCTTTCTAGTTTACTATACATGGAATTAACTCGCACACAAGTACACAAATTGGATTTTTTCAAACCGTTATGGTCAGCCGTTGCATGTATATGTTGTTCAAATTTGAATTACGGTCATTAAATGGCTAGAAATTCACTTAAATGTCTTGAAAAGGTCAACTGACCCCTAGAATTTTCCAAATATTCACATGACAGTTCAGTAGTACACGTTAAACGTAGAAAAAATGAAGGCCGTAAGAGGAAGTTATCTCCCGTTCGTCATCAAACATGCATTGTTCCCTCTCGGAACCACGAGCCTTCTAGTGAGTTGCTCCGGTTTGTGAGGGGTGTGTGTTCAAATTTTCGTCAAACAGGCCAATTGTTTTACCACATCATCTTAGTAGCATGACATTACATCAAGCAAGGTTTCATGTTTTTCTGATCATTTATTAATTTTTTGGAGTTAAAACGCCATGGCACTTCATGCATGTGTCCATGCCGTGAGAACAATATGTTTGAAAATCCTTTTAGTTTACTACACATGGAATTAACTCACACACAAGTACACAAATATGATTTTTCAAACCGTTATGGTTCGCCGTTGCATGTAGATATAGTTCAAATTTGAATTACTGTCATTAAATGACTAGAAAGTCACTTAAATGTCTTTAAAAGGTCAAATGACCCCTGAAATTTTCCAAATTTTCACACGACAGTTGTATTAGTGCAGGATAAACGTATAAAAAATTTGAAGCTCGTAAGAGGAAGCTATCTCCCGTTCGTCATCAAACATGCATTGTTCTCTCTCGGAACCACAAGCCTTCTTGTGAGTTGCTCCGGTTTGTGAGGAGTGTGTGTCCAAACTTTCATCAAACATGCATTGTTCTCTCTCGGAACCACAAGCCTTTTTTACCACGTCATTTTGGTGGCATGAAATTACATCAAGGAAGGTTTCATGTTTTTCTGATCATTTTTTAATTTTTTGGAATTAAAATGCCATGGCACTCCATGCATGTGTCCATGCCGTGAGGCCAATATGTTTGCAAATTCCTCCTAATTACTACAGATGGAATTAACTCGCACACAATTACACAAATATGATTTTTCAAAGCGTTATGGTTAGCCGTTGCATGTATATGTAGTTCAAAGTTGAATTATGATCATTAAATGGCTAGAAATTCACTTAAATGTCTTTAAAAGGTCAAATGACACCTGAAATTTTCAAAATTTTCACATGACAGTTGTATTAGTGCATGTTAAACGTAGAAAAAATTTGAAGGCCGTAAGAGGAAGCTATCTGCCGTTCATCATCAAGCATGCATTGTTCCCTCTCGGAACCACGAGCCTTCTAGTGAGTTGCTCCGGTTTGTGAGGGGTGTGTGCCCAAACTTTCGTCAAACAGGGCAATTTGTTTACCACATCATCTTGGTGGCATGAAATTACATCAAGCAAGGTTTCATGTTTTTCTGATCATTTTTTATTTTTAGAATAAAAATGCCATGACACTCCATGCATGTGTCCATGCTATGAGACCAATATGTTTGAAAATTATTTCTAATTTACTATACATGGAATTAACTCGCACACAAGTACACAAATTAGATTTTTCAAACCATTATGGTTAGCCGTTGCATGTATATGTAGTTTAAATTTGAATTACGGTCATTAAATGGCTAGAAATTCACTTAAATGTCTTTAAAAGGTCAACTGACCCCTGAAATTTTCCCAATTTTCACATGACAATTGTACTAGTGCATGTTAAACATAGAAAAAATTTGAAGGCCGTAAGAGGAAGCTATCTCCCGTTCGTCATCAAACATGCATTGTTCCCTCTCGGAACCACGAGCCTTCTAGTGAGTTGCTCCGGTTTGTGAGGGGTGTGTGTCCAAACTTTCTTCAAACAGGCCAATTTTTTTACCACATCATCTTGGTGATATAACATTACACCAAGCAAGGTTTCATGTTTTTCTGATCATTTATTAATTTTTTGGAATTAAAACGCCATGGCACTCCATGCATGTGTCCATGCCGTGAGACCAATATGATTGAAAATTCCTTCTAATTTACTGCACATGGAATTAACTCGCACACAAGTACACAAATATGATTTTTCAAACCGTTATGGTTAGCCGTTGCATGTATATGTAATTCAAATTTGAATTACGGTCATTAAATGACTAGAAAATCACTTAAATGTCTTTAAAAGGTCAAATGACCCCTGAAATTTTCCGAATTTTCACACGACAGTTGTATTAGTGCATGATAAACGTATAAAAATTTGAAGGCCGTAAGAGGAAGCTATCTTCCGCTCGCCATCGAACATGCATTGTTCCCTCTCGGAACCACGAGCCTTCTAGTGAGTTGCTCTGGTTTGTGAGGAGTGTGTGTCCAAACTTTCGTCAAACAGGATAATTTTTTTACCACGTCTTCTTAGTTGCATGACATTACATCAAGCAAGGTTTCATGTTTTTCTGATCATTTTTTAATTTTTTGGAATTAAAATGCCATGGCACTCCATGCATGTGTCCATGCCGTGAGACCAATATGTTTGAAAATTCCTCCTAATTTACTACACATGGAATTAACTCGCACACAAGTACACAAATATGATTTTTCAAATTGTTTTGGTTAGCCGTTACATGTATATGTAGTTCAAATTTGAATTATGATCATTAAATGGCTAGAAATTCACTTAAATGTCTTTAAAAGGTCAAATGACACCTGGAATTTTCGAAATTTTCACATGACAGTTGTATTAGTGCATGTTAAACGTAGAAAAAATTTGAAGGCCGTACGAGGAAGCTATCTCCCGTTCGTCATCAAGCATGTATTGTTCCCTCTCGGAACCACGAGCCTTCTAGTGAGTTGCTCCGGTTTGTGAGGGGTGTGTGTCCAAACTTTCGTCAAACAGGGCAATTTGTTTACCACATCATCTTGGTGGCATGACATTACATCAAGCAAGGTTTCATGTTTTTTTGATCATTTTTTTATTTTTAGAATAAAAATGCCATGACACTCCAGGCATGTGTCCATGCTGTGAGACCAATGTGTTTGAAAATTATTTCTAATTTACTATACATGGAATTAACTCGCACACAAGTACACAAATTGGATTTTTTAAACCGTTATGGTTAGCCGTTGCATGTATATGTAGTTTAAATTTGAATTACGGTCATTAAATGCCTAGAAATTCACTTAAATGTCTTTAAAAGGTCAACTGACCCCTGAAATTTTCCAAATTTTCACATGACAGTTGTATTAGTGCATGTTAAACATAGAAACTATTTGAAGGCCGTAAGGGGAAGCTATCTCCCGTTCGTCATCAAACATGCATTGTTCCCTCTCGGAACCACGAGCCTTCCAGTGAGTTGCTCCGGTTTGTGAGGGGTGTGTGTCCAAACTTTCTTCAAACAGGCCAATTTTTTTACCACATCATCTTGGTGATATAACATTACACCAAGAAAGGTTTCATGTTTTTTGATCATTTATTAATTTTTTGGAATTAAAATGCCATGGCACTCCATGCATGCGTCCATGTCGTGAGACCAATATGATTGAAAATTCCTTCTAATTTACTACACATGGAATTAACTCGCACACAAGTACACAAATATGATTTTTCAAGCCGTTATTTTAGCCGTTGCATGTAGATGTAATTCAAATTTGAATTACGGTCATTAAATGACTAGAAAATCACTTAAATGTCTTTAAAAGGTCAAATGACCCCTGAAATTTTCCGAATTTTCACACGACAGTTGTATTAGTGCATGATAAACGTATAAAAATTTGAAGGCCGTAAGAGGAAGCTATCTCCCGCTCATCATTGAACATGCATTGTTCCCTCTCGGAACCACGAGCCTTCTAGTGAGTTTCTCCGGTTTGTGATGAGTGTGTGTCCAAAGTTTCGTCAAACAGGACAATTTTTTTACCACGTCATCTTAGTGGCATGACATTACATCAAGCAAGGTTTCATGTTTTTCTGATCATTTTTTAATTTTTTGGAATTAAATTGCCATGGCACTCCATGCATGTGTCCATGCCCTGAGACCAATATGTTTGAAAATTCCTCCTAATTTACTACACATGGAATTAACTCGCACACAAGTACACAAATATGATTTAACAAAGCGTTTTGGTTTGCCGTTGCATGTATATGTAGTTCAAATTTGAATTATGATCATTAAATGGCTAGAAATTCACTTAAATGTCTTTAAACGGTCAAATGACACCTGCGATTTTCCAAATTTTCACATCACAGTTGTATTAGTGCATGTTAAATGTATAAATTTTTTGAATGCCGTAAGAGGAAGCTATCTCCCGTTCGTCATCAAACATGCATTGTTCCCTCTCGGAACCACGAGCCTTCTAGTGAGTTGCTCCGGTTTGTGAGGGGTGTGTGTCCAAACTTCCGTCAAACAGGCCAATTTTTTATCACATCATCTTGGTGGCATGACATTACATCAAGCAAGGTTTCATGTTTTTCTGATCATTTTTTAGAATTAAAATGCCATGACACTCCATCCATGTGTCCATGCTGTGAGACCAATATGTTTGAAAATTCTTTCTAATTTACTATACATGGAATTAACTCGCACACAAATACACAAATTGGATTTTTCAAACTGTTATGGTTAGTCGTTGCATGTATATGTAGTTCAAATTTGAATTACGGTCATTAAATGACTAGAAATTCACTTAAATGTCTTTAAAAGGTCAAATGACCCCTGAAATATTCTAAATTTTCACATGACAGTTGTATTAGTGCACGTTAAACATAGAAAAAATTTGAATGCCGTAAGAGGAAGCTATGTCCCGTTCGTCATCAAACATGCATTGTTCCCTCTTGGAACCACGAGCCTTCTAGTGAGTTGCTTCGGTTTGTGAGGGGTGTGTGTCCAAACTTTCTTCAAACAGGCCTATTTTTTTTACCACATCATCTTGGTGGCATGACATTACATCAAGCAAGGTTTCATGTTTTTCTGATCATTTTTTAATTTTTTGGAATTAAAATGCCATGGCACTCCATGCATGTGTCCATGCTGTGAGACCAATATGTTTGAAAATTCCTCCTAATTTACTACACATGGAATTAACTTGCACACAAGTACACAAATATGTTTTTTCAAAGAGTTATGGTTAGCCGTTGCATGTATATGTAGTTTGAGGGAGTCCAGGATTAGGGGGTATCCGGACAGCCGGATTATATCCTTCGGCCAGACTGTTGGAGTATGAAGATACAAGATTGAAGACTTTGTCCCGTGTCCGTACGGGACTCTAATTGGCATGGAAGGCAAGCTAGGCAATACAGATATGTATATCTCCTCCTTTGTAACCGACCTTGTGTAACCCTAGCCCCCTCCGGTGTCTATATAAACCGGAGGGTTTAGGTCCGTAGGACAACAACAATCATACCATAGGCTAGCTTCTAGGGTTTAGCCTCTCCCATCTCGTGGTAGATCAACTCTTGTAATACCCATATCATCAAGAATAAATCGAGCAGGATGTAGGGTTTTACCTCCATCAAGAGGGCCCGAACCTGGGTAAAACATCGTGTCCCCTGCTTCCTGTTACCATCCGCCTAGACGCACAGTTCGGGACCCCCTACCCGAGATCCGCCGGTTTTGACACCGACATTGGTGCTTTCATTGAGAGTTCCACTGTGCCGTCGCCAGAAGTACGGATGTCTCATCTCGTCTTTAAAGACGGTACTACTGTTGGGGGAGCTTTGGCTGTCGGCCAAACTCTCCGGCTAGGCGGTTTCATCATGACCGCCTGTTCGGCCGCCGCGCCGACGATGACTTCTCGGGTCATCGAAAACAGCCTCCATGTCTAATCGGCACTCGCCGAACAGATGGATCCAATGGAGCTCGCCTCCCTAAATGAGCTCTTGGATCGCATCGCCGCCCTGGGAGTCGCTACAGACTATGATCGGATTGGGCTTAAAACTGATCAAAGGGAGATTAACTCTCCATCGGTCACACATCATATTGCAGTGGTGGAGGAACAATGCGGCGACCTCTCCTCCATATTGAGGACCAACTATGTCCAGATTCCTGGGCTCTCTGAGCCGGATACCCGTTCGCGGGAGGACAGCATCCAATCCCTGAACTTAGAGTCAGGCAGCGGGCCAGGATTATTTTGCAACACCCCGGAACCAGAATTTCCAAAATTGGAAATTCCTCGGCCCCTGGATCCCAGATCGGGTAAGGGTTCGGATTCAATTCCACCCACCCACCCAAACATAAGCGATCTTTCCCACATCAGGCAAGAGCCCCAGGAAACTATACATCACTATTGGGCCAGATTCCTCCTTGCGATAAACAAGGTCAAGGACTGTCGCGAGGAAGACGCAATCTTATTTTTCTGCAATAATTGCATGGACAAGGGAATCCCTAACGCCATAAATCGCCGTGAGATATCACGCTTCGCTGACTTGGCGTCCATAGTACGAAAGTACTATGTGATGGAAAGTGCCTGGAAAACCGGAACAAACTTTTGGGATAATCCGGCAGTAAATACAAACCCAGTTCGAAATAAAAGGGTGCACTATCAAAAGACACCTGGGTCAACTACCAAAAAGCAAAAACCCTCTATAGGGCATGGAACCGTACTGGAGGGATGGCTCAATGGACCCTGTAAAATTCACAGTACAGAGGGCGCCATACCAACACATAGCCTTAGAGCATGTTGGATACTCCGGCAGGTAGCCAAAAGTGGCGACGATCTCCTAATTCCAAAAGCCATAGAGCACCATCCCAGAAATACCAGTACGATATTAACGGTCTTCGAGACCTTCGCATCAAATAATAGGCGAAAGCAAACACTCCGCAGCCTTGCCGAAATCTACCACGTGGCGACAATAAACCCATGGAGTGACACGGCTATTACTTTCAATGCCAGTGACGAACCTAAATTCCAAACAGCCCGAACACCAGCCGCATTGGTCCTCAGTCCAATTGTGGACGGCTTTCGACTCACCAAGGTACTCATGGACGGCGGCAGCGGATTAAACCTCATCTATGAGGAAACCCTTCAAAAAATGGAAATAGACTGGAACCGCATCGAGCGAAGCAGCACAACCTTTAGAGGAATAATCCCTAGTCGGGAAGCGCACTGTAGAGGCAAAATCACACTAGATGTGGTGTTCGGCACGCCGGAGAATTATAGGTCCGAAGAGATTATGTTCCAAGTGGCCCCGCTCAATAGCGGTTACCACGCCCTGTTAGGGTGGGAGGCGTTCACAATATTCCAAGCCATACCCCATTACGGGTACATGAAGCTCAAAATGCCCGGACCCAACGGAATTATCACTCTTGCTAGTGATTCGGACACAGCACTCCGCGCCGAAAACAAGACAGCCGCACTGGCCCTCGAGGCATTATCCGAAGCCCTAGCGGCTGAGGAACTGACTGCGCTGTGCTCCATGGTGAACAGGGACGATGTGATATTCGATAAGACATCCAAGTCCACCTCCTTTAAACCGGTGGATGAAATAGTCAAATTCCAAGTCCGTCCAACGGACCCTACAAAAACAGCTTCCATCGGGGCACAATTAAACCCTGACGTAGATGCCGCACTACGAGAGTTCCTATGCGAGAACTGGGACATTTTTGCCTGGCACCCTTCAGACATGCCAGGAATCCCACGCAGGCTGGCCGAGCACAGCCTCAATATTCTAAAGGGATTCAAGCCGGTCAAGCAGGCTCTTCGACGTTTCTCTGAACCTAAGAGACAAGCCATGGGAGAGGAACTAGCCAAGTTATTGGAGGCCGGATTCATTAGAGAAATAAAACATTCGGACTGGCTAGCAAACCTGGTGATGGTACCAAAGAAGGACAAATCCTGGCTCCTATGCGTCGATTTTAAGGACCTCAACAAGGCTTGCCCAAAGGATCCATTCCCCCTCCCCCGCATCGATCAAATTATCGACGCTACCGCAGGACACGATTCATTGTGTTTCCCCGACGCATACTCCGGCTACCACCAAATTAAGATGGCGGAGCCCGACCAAGCCGCAACGGCATTCATCACACCATACGGCCCCTTCTGCTTCGACACAATGCCCTCTGGGCTCAAAAACGCCGGCGCAACATATCAGCGCATGATTCAGACATGTCTGGCAAACCAGATCGACAAAACAGTGGATGCATACGTAGATGACATGGTCGTCAAAACCAAACATGTCGAATCTCTAGTAGACAACTTGAGGCTCACATTCGATAACCTCCGAACATATGACATCAAGCTCAACCCGGAAAAATGCATTTTCGGTGTGCCAGCCGGAAAGCTCTTGGGCTTCATTGTATCCGGCAGAGGAATTGAAGCAAATCCGGCCAAGATCCGAGCTCTGTCACAATTGGATATCCCAACGGACCTCAAACAAATCTATAAATTAACCGGATGTGTGGCGGCTCTAAGACACTTTATCTCCCGTCTGGGAGAAAAGGCATTACCCCTTTATCGCCTCCTTCGGCGCACCGAACACTTTGAGTGGACAGATGCCGCCACAGCTGGATTGGAAGAAATAAAATCCATATTGGCAACCAACCCAGTCCTGGCCGCGCCAAACATTGGCGAACCAATGCTGTTATACATTCTGGCAACTCATCAAGTTGTGAGCGCAGTGCTCGTCGTCGAACGAGAAATGGACGGACATAAATTCCCCCTTCAAAAGCCGGTCTACTATGTATCCACTGTCCTTACTCCATGCAACTCACGGTACCCGCATTATCTAGCATACGCGGTATTCATGGCATCCCGGAAGCTGCGACACTACTTTCAAGAGTGTTCGATAACAGTACCCTCGGAAGTGCCACTTAATGATATTATAAACAACCGCGACGCCATGGGCCATATTGCCAAATGGGCCATTGAGCTCCTCCCGTTTGACATAACTTACAAGCCGCGGCGAGCCATTAAGTCGCAAGTATTGGCTGACTTTGTCGCCGAATGGACGGAAGCCGAACTCCCTAAAGAGTACGGCGCATATTCCAACTGGATCATGCACTTCAACGGCTCCAAAATGTTGGCTAGTCTGGGGGCTGGCGTCGTTTTGACGTCCCCAACTAGAGATATAGTTCAGTACGTACTCCAGATAATGTATACGGACTCCAACAACATAGCCAAATATGAGGCCCTTTTACATGGTCTCCGGATGGCAGTATCCATGGGCATTCAACGCCTAGGGTGCGGGGGGATTCAAACCTTGCAATATCCCAAATAAATAGAGACTTTGATGCCAAGGATCCGAAAATGGCGGCCTATCGCAACGCCGTCCTAAAAATGTCAGCTCGGTTCGAGGGGCTCGAATTTCATCATGTGGCTCGGGAAAACAATCAGGCGGCAGATATCCTTGCCCGCATCGGTGCAAAACGCGACGCGGTCCCCCCCAACATATTTCTGGAGAGGCTGTTCAAGCCATCCGTAGTATTGGAAGGGGACACCGGTAACAATAATCCAGACCCGGCCAAAATACCCGAAACCGAACACTCTGACACAATCGGAGGCTCCGCCACCGAAATAACACCTTCGGCCCACGCAATAATGGCCATCATAGCCCCGTGGACAGAACCATTCCTGGCCTACCTAACTAGGCAGGAACTTCCAGAGGACCAAAATGAGGCACGCTGCATAGTGCGGCGATCTAAGGCCTACAGGGTCCATGAGGGAGAATTGTATAAAAAAAGCACCACCGGAGTCCTTCAAAGGTGTATCTCTGAAGAGGAAGGACGGAACCTTTTGGCAGAAATTCACGCCGGACTCGGTGGTCACCATGCCGCAGCCCGGGCTCTTGTCAGCAAGGCCTTCCATACAGGATTCTATTGGCCAACGGCCCGGGCAGATGCACATGACTTGGTCCAACGTTGCGCCGGTTGCCAGCTCTTTGCAAATCAAAGCCACATGCCACCCACCGCCCTCCAAACAATCCCCATTACATGGCCCTTCGCGGTCTGGGGGCTTGACATGGTTGGACCCCTTAAAGGGGGAACCCACAAGAAAAAATACTTACTGGTCATGGTGGATAAATTCACCAAATGGATAGAGGCCAAACCTGTTAAAACAGTCGAATCCGGACCGGTGATAGACTTCATATCCGGGGTCGTACACTGTTATGGCGTCCCTCACAACATCATCAGTGACAACGACACGAACTTTACTGCCGATGAGGTAAAACTCTGGTGCAGCAAAATGGGCATCAGGCTCGATTATGCTTCGGTCTATCACCCACAAACCAACGGTCAAGTGGAGCGCGCGAACGGTCTTATAATGAGCGGCATTAAACCCATGCTAGTGCGGTCCTCAATGGAGTCTAACACGCACTGGGTAGAGGAGCCCGACTCCGTACTCTGGGGGCTGCGGACCACGCCGAACCGTAGTACCAGATATACACCCTTCTTTATGGTGTATGGTGTTGGAAATATGCCCTAGAGGCAATAATAAATTAGTTATTATTATATTTCCTTGTTCATGATAATCGTTTATTGTCCATGCTAGAATTGTATTGATAGGAAACTCAGATACATGTGTGGATACATAGACAACACCATGTCCCTAGTAAGCCTCTAGTTGACTAGATCGTTGATCAATAGATGGTTACGGTTTCCTAACCATGGACATTGGATGTCATTGATAACGGGATCCCATCATTAGGAGAATGATGTGATGGACAAAGACCCAATCCTAAGCCTAGCACAAGATCATGTAGTTCGTATGCTAAAGCTTTTCTAATGTCAAGTATCATTTCCTTAGACCATGAGATTGTGCAACTCCAGGATACCATAGGAGTGCTTTGGGTGTGCCAAACGTCACAACGTAACTGGGTGGCTATAAAGGTACACTACAGGTATCTCCGAAAGTGTCTGTTGGGTTGGCACGAATCGAGACTGGGATTTGTCACTCCGTGTAAACGGAGAGGTATCTCTGGGCCCACTCGGTAGGACATCATCATAATGTGCACAATGTGATCAAGGAGTTTATCACGGGATGATGTGTTACGGAACGAGTAAAGAGACTTGCCGGTAACGAGATTGAACAAGGTATCGGGATACCGACGATCGAATCTCGGGCAAGTGTCGTACCGATAGACAAAGGGAATTGTATACGGGATTGATTAAGTCCTTGACATCGTGGTTCATCCGATGAGATCATCGTGGAACATGTGGGAGCCAACATGGGTATCCAGATCCCTCTGTTGGTTATTGACCGGAGAGTCATCTCGGTCATGTCTGCATGGTTCCCGAACCCGTAGGGTCTACACACTTAAGGTTCGGTGACGCTAGGGTTATAGAGATATTAGTATGCGGTAACCCGAAAGTTGTTCGGAGTCCCGGATGAGATCCAGGACGTCACGATGAGTTCCGGAATGGTCCGGAGGTAAAGATTTATATATAGGAAGTGCTATTTCGGCTATCGGGACAAGTTTCGGGGTCACCGGTATTGTACCGAGACCACCGGAAGGGTCCCGGGGGTCCACCGGGTGGGGCCACCTGCCCCGGGGGGCCACATGGGCTGTAGGGGGTGCGCCTTGGCCTGTATGGTCCAAGGGCACCAGCTCCAGGAGGCCCATGCGCCAAGATATAAGGGAAAGGAAGAGTCCTAAAAGGGGAAGGCACCTCCGAGGTGCCTTGGGGAGGATGGACTCCTCCCTGGCCGCACCCTTCCTTGGAGGAAGGGCCAAGGCTGCACACCCCCCTCTCCCTTGGCCCTATATATAGTGGGGGGAAGGGAGGGCAGCAATACCTAAGCCCTGGCGCCTCCCTCTCCCTCCCATGACACATCTCCCTCCTCCCGCAGCGCTTGGCAAAGCCCTGTTGGAATCCCGCTACTTCCACCACCACGCCGTCGTGCTGTTGGATCTCCATCAACCTCTCCTCCCCCCTTGCTGGATCAAGAAGGAGGAGACGTCGCTGCTCCGTACGTGTGTTGAACGCGGAGGTGCCGTCCGTTCGGCGCTAAGATCATCGGTGATTTGGATCACGACGAGTACGACTCCATCAACCCCGTTCTCTTGAACGCTTCCGCGCGCGATCTACAAGGGTATGTAGATCCACTCCTCCCTCGTTGCTAGATGACTCCATAGATAGATCTTGGTGACACGTAGGAAAATTTTGAATTTATGCTACGTTACCCAACAGTGGCATCATGAGCTAGGCCTATTGCATAGATTCTATGCACGAGTAGAACACAAAGTAGTTGTGGGCATTGATTTTGTTCAATATGCTTACCGTTACTAGTCCAATCTTGATTCGGCGGCATTGTGGGATGAAGCGGCCCGGACCAACCTTACACGTACGCTTACGTGAGACCGGTTCCACCGACAAACATGCACTAGTTGCATAAGGTGGCTGGCAGGTGTCTGTCTCTCCCACTTTAGTCGGATCGGATTCGATGAAAAGGGTCCTTATGAAGGGTAAATAGCAATTGGCATATCACATTGTGGTTTTGCGTAGGTAAGAAACGTTCTTGCTAGAAACCCATAGCAGCCACGTAAAACATGCAAACAACAATTAGAGGACGTCTAACTTGTTTTTGCAGGGTATGCTATGTGATGTGATATGGCCAAAGGATGTGATGAATGATATATGTGATGTATGAGATTGATCATGTTCTTGTAATAGGAATCACGACTTGCATGTCGATCAGTATGACAACCGGCAGGAGCCATAGGAGTTGTCTTAATTTATTTATGACCTGGGTGTCAACATAAACGTCATGTAATTACTTTACTTTATTGCTAACCGTTAGCTGTAGTAGTAGAAGTAATAGTTGACGAGACAACTTCATGAAGACACGATGATAGAGATCATGATGATGGAGATCATGGTGTCATGCCGGTGACGATGATGATCATGGAGCCCCGAAGATGGAGATCAAGAGGAGCAAAGTGATGATGGCCATATCATGTCACTATTTGATTGCATGTGATGTTTATCATGTTTATGCATCTTGTTTACTTAGAACGACGGTAGTAAATAAAATGATCCCTCATAATAATTTCAAGAAAGTGTTCCCCCTAATTGTGCACCATTGCGACAGTTCGTTGTTTCGAAGCACCACGTGATGATCGGGTGTTAGATTCTAACGTTCACATACAACGGGTGTAAGACAGATTTACACACGCGAAACACTTAGGTTGACTTGACGAGCATAGCATGTACAGACATGGCCTCGGAACACAAGAGACTGAAAGGTCGAGCATGAGTCGTATGGTAGATACGATCAACATGAAGATGTTCACCGATGATGACTAGTCCATCTCACGTGATGATCGGACACGGCCTAGTTGACTCGGATCATGTAATCACTTAGATGACTGGAGGGATGTCCATCTGAGTGGGAGTTCATAAGATGAACTTAATTATCCTGAACATAGTCAAAGGTCTTCGCAAATTATGTCGTATCTCGCGCTTCAGTTCTACTGTTTAGATATGTTCCTAGAGAAAAATTTAGTTGAAAGTTGATAGTAGAAATTATGCGGACTAGGTCCGCAAACTGAGGATTGTCCTCATTGCTTCATAGAAGGCTT
Organism: Triticum urartu; assembly: GCF_003073215.2. NCBI lineage: Eukaryota > Viridiplantae > Streptophyta > Magnoliopsida > Poales > Poaceae > Triticum > Triticum urartu. Next base: position 378,735,118 of record NC_053024.1, on the reverse strand, counting down.
ATGTCCTTAATGCACCGCTCAGTGTGCTGAACCTAGAACGTTGTCTATGGATGTTGCGAACATCTGACATACACATTTTGATAACTACGTGATAGTTCAGTTAAACGGCTTAGAGTTGAGGCACCGAAGACGTTTTGAAACATCGCGAAACATATAAGATGTTTCGAGGGCTGAAATTGGGATTTCAGGCTCGTGCCCACGTCAAGAGGTATAAGACCTGCAACGATTTTCTTAGCCTGCAAACTAAGGGAGAAAATCTCAATTGTTGAACTTGTGCTCAGATTGTCTGAGTACAACAATCGCTTGAATCGAGTGGGAGTTGATCTTCCAGATGAAATAGTGATGGTTCTCCGAAGTCATTACCACCAAGCTGCTTGAGTTTCGTGATGAACTATAATATATCAGGGGCATATATGATGATCCTTAAGATATTCGCGATGTTTGACACCACAAAAGTAGAGATCAAGAAGGAGCATCAATTGTTGATGGTTGGTGAAACCACTAGTTTCAAGAAGGGCAAGGGCAAAAAGGGATGCTTCATGAAACGGCAAATCAGCTGCTGCTCTAGTGAAGAAACCCAAGGTTGAACCCAAACCCGAGACTAAGTGCTTCTGTAATAAAGGGAACAGCCACTGGAGCAGAATTACCCTAGATACTTGGTAGATTAGAAGGCTGGCAAGGTCGATAGAAGTATATTGGATATACATTGTGTTGATGTGTACTTTACTAGTACTCCTAGTAGCACCAGGGTATTAGATACCGGTTCGGTCGCTAAGTGTTAGTAACTCGAAATAAAACCTACGGAATAAACGGAGACTAGCTAAAGGTGAGCTGACGATATGTGTTGGAAGTGTTTCCAATGTTGATATGATCAAGCATCGCACGCTCCCTCTACCATTGAGATTGGGATTAAACCTAAATAATTGTCATTTGGTGTTTGCGTTGAGCATAGACATGATTGGATTATGACTATCGCAATACGGTTATTCATTTAAGGAGAATAATAGTTACTCTGTTTATTTGAATAATACCTTCAATGGTCTTGCACCTAAAATGAATGGTTTATTGAATCTCGATCGTAGTGATACACATGTTCATGCCAAAAGATATAAGATATTAATGATAGTACCACCTACTTGTGGCACTGCCACTTAAGTCATATCGGTATAAAACGCATGAAGAAGCTCCATGTTGATGGATCTTTGGACTCACTCATTTTTGAAAGGATTGAGACATGCGAACCATGTTTGTTGGTAGATATGCATGAAGAAACTCTATACAGATGGATCGTTTGACCTCACTTGATTTTGAATCACTTGAGACATACAAATCATACCACATGGGCAAGATGACTGAAAGCCTCATTTTCAGTAAAATGGAACTAGAAAGCAACTTGTTGGAAGTAATACATTTTTGATGTGTGCAATCCAATGAGTGCTGAGGCATGTAGTGGATATCGTTATGTTCTTACTTCACAGATGATTTGAGTAGATGTTGACTATATTTACTTGATGAATCACGAGTCTGAATTATTGAAAGGTTCAAGTAATTTCAGGGTGAAGTTGAAAGATCGTCGTGACAAGAGGATAAAATATCTATGATATGATCATAGAGATGAATATCTGAATTACGAGTTTGGCACAGAATTAAGACATTGTGGAAATTGTTTCACAACTAATATAGCCTCGAACACCGTAGTGTGATGGTGTGTCCGAACATCATAACTGCACCCTATTGGATATGATGCATACCATGACGTCTGTTATCGAATTACCACGATAGTTTATGGGTTAGGCATTAGAGACAACCACATTCACTTTAAATAGGGCACCACGTAATTCCGATGATATGACACCGTATGAACTATGGTTTAGAGAAACCTAAGCTGTCATTTCTTAAAAGTTTGGGGCTGCGACGCTTATGTGAAAAGTTTCAGGCTGATAAGCTCGAACCCAAAGTGGATAAATGCATCTTCATAGGACACCCAAAACAGTTGGGTATACCTCCTATCTCAGATCTGAAAGCAATAAGGGATTGTTTCTAGAATCGGGTCCTTTCTCGAGGAAAAGTTTCTCTCGAAGGAATTGAGTGGGAGGATGGTGGAGACTTGATGAGGTTGTTGAACCATCTCTTCAACTAGTGTGTGGCAGGGCACAGGAAGTTATTCCTGTGGCACCTACACCAATTGAAGTGGAAGCTTATGATAGTGATCATGAAACTTCAGATCAAGTCACTACCAAACCTCGTAGGATGACAAGGATGAGTACTACTTTAGAGTGGTACCTAATCCTGTCTTGGAAGTCATGTTGCTAGACAACAATGAACCTACGAGCTATGGAGAAGCGATGGTGGGCCCGGATTCCGATAAATGGCTCGAGGCCATAAAATCCGAGAGAGGATCCATATATGAAAACAAAGTGTAGACTTTGGAAGAACTACTTGATGGTCGTAAGGCTGTTAGGTACATATGGATTTTAAAAGGAAGACGGACAATGATGGTAAGTATCACCATTAAGAAAGCTCGACTTGTCGTTAAGATGTTTTCCGACAAGTTCAAGGAGTTGACTACGATGAGACTTTCTCACTCGTAGCGATGCTAAGAGTCTGTTGGAATTATATTAGCGATTACTGCATTATTTATGAAATCTTGCAGATAGGATGTCAAAACATTGTTTCCTCGACGATTTTCTTGAGGAAAGGTTGTATGTGATACAACCGGAAGGTTTTGTCAATCCTGAAAGATGCTAATAAGTATGCAAAGCTCCAGCAATCCTTCTATGGACTGGAGTAAGCATCTCGGAGTTGGAATGTATGCTTTGATAAGATGATCAAAGTTTTGGGTGTATACAAAGTTTATGAGAAACTTGTATTTCCAAAGAAGTAGTGGGAGCACTATAGAATTTCTGATAAATATATGTTGACATATTGTTGATCAGAAATGATGTAGAATTTCTGGAAAGCATATAGGGTTATTTGGAAAGTGTTTTTCAATGGAAAGCCTGGATTAAGCTACTTGAACATTGAGCATCAAGATCTATAAGGATAGATCAAAACACTTAATGGTACTTTCAAATGAGCACATACCTTGACATGATCTTGAAGGTGTTCAAGATGGATCAGTCAAAGAAGGAGTTCTTGCCTGAGTTGTAAGGTATGAAGTTAAGACTTAAAGCTCGACCACGGCAGAAGAAAGAGGAAGGACGAAGGTCATCCCCTATGCTTTTATCATAGGCTCTCTACAGTATGCTATGCTGTGTACCGCACCTGAAGTGTGCCTTGCCATGAGTCAGTCAAGGGGTACAAGAGTGATCCAAGAATGGATCACAGGACAGCGGTCAAATTTATCCTTAGTAACTAGTGGACTAAGGAATTTTCTCGATTATGGAGGTGATAAAGAGTTCGACGTAAAGAGTTACATCGATGCAAGCTTAACACCTATCCGGATAGCTCTGAGTAGCGATACCGGATACGTATAATGGAGCAACAATTTAGAATAGCTCCAAGTAGAACAGTTATTTGAAATGGCTCCAAATATAGCATAGTAGCTGCATCTACAAGATGACATAGAGATTTGCGAAGTACATACGGATCTGAAAGATTCAGACCCGTTGACTATAACATCTCTCACAATCATAAACATGTTCAAACCCAGAACTCATCGAGTGTTAATCACATGGTAATGTGAACTAGATTATTGACTCTAGTAAACTCTTTGGGTGTTAGTCACATGGGGATGTGACCTTGAGTGTTAATCACATATCAATGTGAATTGGATTATTGACTCTAGTGCAAGTGGGAGACTGTTGGAAATATGCCCTAGAGGCAATAATAAATTAGTTATTATTATATTTCCTTGTTCATGATAATCGTTTATTGTCCATGCTAGAATTGTATTGATAGGAAACTCAGATACATGTGTGGATACATAGACAACACCATGTCCCTAGTAAGCCTCTATTTGACTAGCTCGTTGATCAATACATGGTTACGGTTTCCTGACCATGGACATTGGATGTCATTGATAACGGGATCCCATCATTAGGAGAATGATGTGATGGACAAAGACCCAATCCTAAGCCTAGCACAAGATCATGTAGTTCATATGCTAAAGCTTTTCTAATGTCAAGTATCATTTCCTTAGACCATGAGATTGTGCAACTCCCAGATACCGTAGGAGTGCTTTGGGTGTGCCAAACGTCACAACGTAACTGGGTGGCTATAAAGGTACACTACAGGTATCTCCGAAAGTGTCTGTTGGGTTGGCATGAATCGAGACTGGGATTTGTCACTCCGTGTAAACGGAGAGGTATCTCTGGGCCCACTCGATAGGACATCATCATAATGTGCACAATGTGATCAAGGAGTTTATCACGGGATGATGTGTTACGGAACGAGTAAAGAGACTTGCCGGTAACGAGATTGAATAAGGTATCGGGATACCGACGATCGAATCTCGGGCAAGTGTCGTACCGATAGACAAAGGGAATTGTATACGGGATTGATTAAGTCCTTGACATCGTGGTTCATCCGATGAGATCATCGTGGAACATGTGGGAGCCAACATGGGTATCCAGATCCCGCTGTTGGTTATTGACCGGAGAGTCATCTCGGTCATGTCTGCATGGTTCCCGAACCCGTAGGGTCTACACACTTAAGGTTCGGTGATGCTAGGGTTATAGAGATATTAGTATGCGGTAACCCGAAAGTTTTTCGAAGATCCGGATGAGATCCCGGACGTCACGAGGAGTTCCGGAATGGTCCGTAGGTAAAGATTTATATATAGGAAGTGCTATTTCGGCTATCGGGACAAGTTTCGGGGTCACCGGTATTGTACCGGGACCACCAGAAGGGTCCTGGGGGTCCACCGGGTGGGGCCACCTGCCCCGGGGGGCCACATGGGCTGTAGGGGGTGCGCCTTGGCCTGTATGGGCCAAGGGCACCAGCCCCAGGAGGCCCATGCACCAAGATATAAGGGAAAGGAAGAGTCCTAAAAGGGGAAGGCACCTCCGAGGTGCCTTGGGGAGGATGGACTCCTCCCTGGCCGCACCCTTCCTTGGAGGAAGGGCCAAGGCTGCGCCCCCCCTCTCCCTTGGCCCTATATATAGTGGGGGAAGGGAGGGCAGCAATACCTAAGCCCTGGCGCCTCCCTCTCCCTCCCATGACACATCTCCCTCCTCCCGCAGCTCTTGGCGAAGCCCTGTTGGAATCCCGCTACTTCCACCACCACGCCGTCGTGCTGCTGGATCTCCATCAACCTCTCCTCCCCCTTGCTGGATCAAGAAGGAGGAGACGTTGCTGCTCCATACGTGTGTTGAACGCGGAGGTGCCGTCCGTTCGGCGCTAGGATCATCGGTGATTTGGATCACGACGAGTACGACTCCATCAACCCCGTTCTCTTGAACGCTTCCGCGCGCGATCTACAAGGGTATGTAGATCCACTCCTCCCTCGTTGCTAGATGACTCCATAGATAGATCTTGGTGACACGTAGGAAAATTTTGAATTTATGCTACGTTACCCAACATATGGCGCAGAGGCAGTCTTGCCCAGTGACATAATTCATGACTCACCTTGAGTGCGCATGTACAAAGAAAGAGAAGCCAAGCTTGATCGGTAGGACAGTCTGGACAACTTGGAGGAGGATCGCGATGTGGCAAAAGCCCGTTCCGCATTTTATCAGCAACAGGCTCATAGATACCAAAGCAGAGAAGTATGGGCCAAAACTTATAACGTTGGTGAACTAGTTCTACGTCTGCCGGATAAGAAAAAGAACAAGCTCGAGCCCAAATGGGAAGGTCCCTTCATTATTGACGAAGTTCTGACCGGTGGAGCATACCGACTGCGGGATGCATTGACTAATCGACTCGAGCCAAACCCATGGAACGCGACCAGGCTCCGAAGATTCTACGCCTAGCGCCAGACCCTGTGTTCGTCCCCTTCCTCTGTCCATTTTTTATACATTATCTGTCTTGTTTTTATTTCTTTCTTTTATTCTTTCTCCCAGCCTTCAAAGGCCAACTTGCGCCTCGTTTGCACATTACAGATGCACTAGCCACACTCATCATACCTGGGGGCTTCTTTCACAGAAGCTTGATTATTTATTTGGGCCTCGTGCCCCGCACATGTGTTATGCTTCCACATGTACCTTTTTTCGCCATTATATGCATCGATATGACTTAAGTTTTGGCCAAGCTGGGTTGCCTGGCTCTTGTATTTATGCCCTACGTTCCCGTTAATTCGGCTAGGGCATAAGGGGAGCAGCTCTGTGATTGTTACTACCGGGTCAGCCGGATGTGTACCTCAGACTGGGTGAAGCCGAAAGCTAGAGTTCTTAAGGGAATATTCGGTCAGTGAACAAAAGATGATTTTTATTTATTTTCCATATCTGCCCCTAGATGTTTTTTCCTGCGTTTCCTATCGTAGTCCGGACATGCACTTTAGGGCATGCTTACCCAGGGAAAGGAACCCTTAACGGAACTATTCTCCCTGGAAGATGTTTCTTACTACCCATGTAATATAACGTAACTAGTTGGGCACTTGTCTGTTCAAGCACCAATGACCCCTACGCCTAGTCTCCACGCATACCCCGGTTCTTACAACTGAGCGGGTATTCGTATACACTCCGGACTATCGGGTCCTGAGGTTGAAGCAAAAAGGTCCGCCATGACAAATGATCTACAATCCTGCTAGAAGGCCTTATACATGTTACTTTAATTACATAGTCATGCAGACTGACTAAATTCCTCCTCTATACCATCCAACAGGCGGTCTAGCCTACAATTCTGTTGGGAATACTTTGCGGCTAATTCTACTTGCCATAAACTAAGCTAACGGGGATCTCTTTTCCGTTGGGCCCCACAGGTCCGACCTCGGCCATGTGATTTGGTTCAGCCTTGGTGTACCGCATCTTCACCATGGCCCAGGCATCTCGGGCACCTTGTCGGCAGGCCGATATCTTCCATAATTGGAAGCGCCGCCGTGCTCCCTTGAGCTTCTCTGTAAGCTCTGCAACGCCTTCTGGCAGGGAGGCGGATGGCTAAAAGGCCTGGGCAACACCTTGCATCACCTGCCGAACTTGTTCATGCAGATGCGAGAGCTCGGATAGAAGATCACCTGCAGACCCAGGCATTTCCTTCGCAGGACGACCCATCGGCATACCTACAAACATAACGCTGTTAGTCGGCTTCTTCGCCGAACTCCTTCAAAAGGATTCGTTCAAGCACTTACTGAAAATGCCGCGCCGAAGCCGCTTTTGCTCCTTCTCGGAGTCTGCAAGCTGGGCTCGAACGTCTTATAGTTCCATGCTCAGCTTGACATTGGCGTCTTGGAGATTGTTTTTATCCCGCCTAACCTCATTCAGCACGCATTTGCCAGCCTCTAGCTGTCGCACGACATGCTGGTCCTCCGGATTTTCTTCGGATTCATCTGCAAAATCTATTGTTAGATCTGCAGCCACGCCGCACACTATATGGTAACCATCATTCTTTAAAGTAAATGTTACCAGCGGGAGGCTTTTTTGGTTCCTGCAATGCGGCAACAGCGGCCCGCAGTTGGGTCTTGCATTCCTCCAGCTCCTCGGACAACCTAGTATTCTTCTCTGTAAGAACCTGCACAATAAAGATGATCCTTAAATCAGTTCTGCTAACTGTTTCAAGTCTCAGGGGCTATTGATACATATAAATCGCCAGATTTACTTACCCGTACATCCTTTACATACTGATCCGTGGCTCTGGCTAGACCATCTTGAGCAGCACGGGGGTACGCCTCTCCGGAATTAAAGGCATCAAATGCCTCTGGTGAGAAACAAGCGTCACGGAGTACGGCCCGGCGGCGCCTATGATTCATGGCTCTTTCCACTTCTGAGTTAGTAGCGGATAATCTATCCGCATCCTCTGTAGGGGGATTATCCGGCGCCTGCCCCATATCGGCTTCCACCTCTATGTCCGGTCCTGGCGCCCGACTGGTGGAGGCGTGATCAGCAACATCGCCGGACATATTCCGGCGAGCGTTCTTTCTATTAAAGAAACACGGGCGTCATTACATTTCGAGAAAGACAACAACCACGGAGCGGGTTTTTATACCTTTGCGCCGGTGTCTCCGTCCTGACCGCCTTCCTTTTTGGCCTACCCGGCCTCGGCGCCTCTTGTTGGCGAGTTGCTGCGGGTTCGGCAGGGCGTCCCGAATGCCTTCCCTGTTAAAAATGCCATGTGTATATGGTGGGTGAAGTGTCTAAAAGGTATCCTAGTTTTTGGAGTTGGGATTTTTGGTTTTTCTTACGTGCGATGCAGGGAGCAGTCCGGGATATTCGGCCGTAATGGCCACCATGGGGTCGTCGCAGCTTAACTGATAGAACTGCCGGTCTATCAGCTCCACGAAGATAACCGGATCTTCTTCAAGTCCGGAGTCGAGGGCCCGGTCAGGGTCCTCCGGTTGTGGAGAGGGGCTACTGACCTCCTTTATGGCTTTTCGCAGTTCCTGCCGCAAACTGGCAAGGTGAATACTTACGACAAAGAATGCGGGAAAATGGAAGTAAGGGGATATAGCTTACCCATCTTGGAGGATTGTACATGGAGAATCCATCCCGTGGCTTGATGTGGGTGAACTCCTCCTCGTCTCCGTTGAACAATTCGGACATAATTTTTGCTAAAGTGGCAGCATCGCCCGGACCCTTACGCCCGTAGCGGGTGGCGTCATCCGCCCTGTTGAAAAACCACAAGGGGTGCCCACGGTATTGAAGTGGTTGCACTCCCCGCATTATGCAAATCGACATAACTTCGATTATTATCAATCCTGATTGAGCTAGTGCTTTGATCCGGTTCATCAGATAGAGGACTTCTCTGTTCTCTTCCACCTGGGGGCTCCGTGGGCGCCAACTTCGGCGCTTCTTCAGAGGAGCATTGTTGAACTCAGGAAGACCCCGCTGAACAGGGTCCGGAAGGGGAACGTCCTCCATATAAAACCATTCTGAAGGCCAGTCTTCGGACGACTTCTTCGGGGTACCGGATAGGTACCCGGTATCGGCGATGCGCCATATTTCGGCTCCGCCCACTTGATAAAGTGATCCCCTCTGTGTGCGAGGGACGAGGCAAAATAGCCTTTTCCATAGCTCGAAGTGAGCCTCGCAGCCCAGGAACAACTCGCAGAGAGCAACATAGCCGACGATATGTAGAATGGAGGCAGGGGTGAAATTGTGTAATTGGAGGCCGTAGAACTCCAGGAGCCCGCGGAGGAACGGATGAATTGGAAATCCGAGTCCCCTTAGTAAATAAGGAACAAGGCAGACCTGTTCCCCCATGGAGGGACAGGGAAAGCTCTCCGCTTCTCCCCGCCATTGTAGGTGGCAAGCCCGGCTCGAACGGGCACCATATACGCCGGAGGGAGAAATCCCTTGGTCTGTAGTTCGACCAATCGACTATGTGGGGCTGAACACCTCTCCCAATCACCGGGCTTAGGGCTACGGGGGCGGGAGGAGGAGCTGCGGAGGTCGGCCATGCTAGAATAGATCTTTTTGAAACACGCTCTGATGGATTCTCGCTAAGGGGAGGATAGTGTGGATCATATCTAAGAATCCCTATCCCTTTAATAGACAATTTATTTATCTGGCTAGGGGGGCAAATGTAAAAATGCCCTGGCACCTCGTATTCATTCGACGTATGGGAGATAGCCCTTATTGGGCACATAAGCCAAGAGGTTCAACATTTATGGGGCCGGACATTGCTTACAAACACTTGGAAATTGGAGAAGAACCCACCTTGCAATGTCGAAGACAATACTGCGCGCCGGACTCATCGTCATTGAAGCCTAGTTCGGGGGCTGCTGAGGGAGTTCGGGGGCAAGCATGAGTAGGATATAATCCACCATGAACATAAATATTGTGAAGGCTATGTTGATTTGTTTCAACTACATGCGTGAACATGTGCCAAGTCAAGTCACTTAAATCATTCAGAGGAGGATACCACCCTATCATACCACATCATAACCATTTTAATAGCATGTTGGCACGCAAGGTAAATCATTATAACTCATAGCTAATCAAGCATGGCACAAGCAATTATGATCCTTAATTGTCATTGCAAACATGTTTATTCATAACAAGCTGAATCAAGAACGATGAACTCATCATATTTACAAAAACAAAAGAGGTCGAGTTCATACCAACTTTTCTCATCTCAGTCAGTCCATCATATATCATCATAATTGCCTTTCACTTGCACGACCGAACGATGTGAATAATAATAAGAGTGCACGTGCATTGGACTAAGCTGGAATCTGCAAGCATTCAATAAATAGGAGAAGACAAGGTAAAATGGGCTCTTGGTTAAATCAACAATAATGCATATAAGAGCCATTTCAACAATTTAATCATGGTCTTCTCCTACCGACCCCCAAAGAAAAAGAAAAGAAATAAAACTATTTACACGGGAAAGCTCCCAACAAGCAAAAGAAGAACAACAAATATTTTTGGGTTTTCTTTTTAATTACTACTACATGCATGGAAAGTAAATTAATTAAAAGCTGCAACTAATTTTTTTGTTTTCTTAAGGTTTATTAAACACACGAGAAGAAAGCATAAAAGAAAATAAACTAGCATGGATGATACAATGAAAATGTACGAGAACCGACATCTAGCAATGAGTGTGTGTGAACATAAATGTAATGTCGGTGAGAAATACGTACTCCCCCAAGCTTAGGCTTTTGGCCTAAGTTGGTCTATGGCCACGGCTGGCCTGGCTGATATCCATAATAATAGTTGTTGGGGTCGTACTGTGATGAGGAAGAAGAAGGCTCCGATTGCCACTGGCTGGCAATCATCTCGCGATCCCACTGATAGTTAGACTGTCGTGAAGGATCAAATTGTGGTTCCGGTTCTGGCTCCTCGACTGGTGCAGGGTTCCGGTAGGCATGGATAGCCGTCAACGGAACAAGGTACTTGCCTACAGTCAAATCAAACAAAGCAGGAGCAGGCAAGGTAATAGTCTCAGGATGATGTTTATTAAAGAACAATTGATATTTAAGCTCTCCTGCCCTATTCTTAACATTAAAATCATGTGCCACCATACTTTTATAATCTAAATAAACACGAGGCAGCACTTTTTCTTCCTTCTCAGCATGCCTAATAGGTATGTTAAAATGTGCAGCTAGGCGTGTGGCATAGACGCCTCCAAAGATGGGACCCTTAGTACAGTTCATACTTAACCGTCTATCAGTAATGCCGCCCATATTAAAAGTGTTATCACTGTATAAACCTTGGAGCAAAATAATAATATCAGGGATACTAAGGTTTCTAGAGTTTCCGCGACCAATTAAGCAACGACTAGCAAATAATGCAAAGTAACGTAAGATAGGAAAATGTATGCTAGTGATTCGTGCATCGGTAACCTTCCTAGTTTCCCGTACCATGATAGTATTAATAAATCCCTCCACATCATCATGATGTGGTTCTTCTGTCTTGCCCTCAAAAGGGACTAAACAAATCCGACAAAAATCATAAAGTGACATCTCCTTATGCACATCATATAAATGAAACTCCACCGTAGGTGGTGAGCTCCTAGAATGAAAATGAAAGTTTTGCACAAAGGTATTTGTGAGCAAGAGATACTGATCGCATTGGTCATGGAGGAAAGCAGTGAGGCCTGCATTAGGAGCCAACTCATGAAAATCTTCATAAATCCCGGGCGCTCTCAAGAAATCCTCAGAAGGCCATTCACACGCCCGAACCTCCGCGGTGCGCGGCAAATTATACTTAGGCTTCGGTGCCTTTTCCTTCGAGAGTTGGTTCGATGAGCCCCTCAATAATCTCCTCATCATTTTCTGAAAAATTCTGTAATTTTTAGTAACTTCAAAATAAAAGTAAACCAAACTCAATAATATTGATAGCAACTACTCCTACAAGTGCCTAGGGCCTATATCATGCATCAAAACTACTTTTTACCATATAAATTTGACGTGCAAGCTCAAGAACAGGGTCACCTAAGCAACACATATTTGCAATGAATAAAGCACTAGAATGAAAACTAATTGTACCAATGGAGGAGTCACATACCATGGAACAATCTCCCCAAGCAGTTTTGTGAGAGGTGCTTTGAGCAAGGAGATCGAAAATTGCAGCAAAACGAGCTTGGACTCGGGTTTAAGCTGGTTTTTCGTGTTTGGGGGAGGAAGATGAAGTGTGTGGCTGAAAGAATAAGTGGAGGAGGGCCACCATGGGCCCACGAGGCAGGGGGCGTGCCCTAGGGGGTTGGGCATGCCCACCACCCTCGTGGCAAGGTGGTTGGCCCCCTGGTGTGTATTTTGTTCCGTAAATCCTCAAATATTCTAGAAAAAATCATATTTAATTTTCAGGGCATTTGGGGAACTTTTATTTTTCGAGGTATTTTTATATTGCATGGATAATCAGATAACAGACAGAAAATTATTTATTTTCACTTTATTTCAACTAAATAACAGAAAGTATAGAGAGGGTACAGAAGGTTGTGCTTCTAGTTTCATCCATCTCATGCTCATGAAAAGGAATCCACTTACAAGGTTGGTCAAGTCTTGTTAACAAACCCATTCTGGTTAACATGCAACCGGAGAAATTTTGAATAACACTAGGTTACCTCAACAGGGATATGCACATCCCCAATAATAAGTATATCATATTTCTTCTTGACAGTAGGAAGACGAAATTCAAAACCTCCAAATATAATCGATGGAATTTTTCCGATAGAATTGATACTATGAACTTGAGGTTATTTTCTTGGAAAGTGTACCGTATGCTCATTACCACTAATATGAAAAGTGACATTGCCTTTGTTGCAATCAATAGCAGCCCCTACAGTATTAAGAAAAGGTCTTCCAAGAATAATAGACATAATATCGTCCTCGGGAATATCAAGAATAACAAAGTCCGTTAAAATAGTAACGTTTGCAACCACAACATGCACGTCCTCACAAATACCGACAGGTATAGCAGTTGATTTATCAGCCATTCGCAAAGATATTTCAGTAGGTGTCAACTTATTCAAGTCAAGTCTACGATATAAAGAGAGAGGCATAACACTAACACCGGCTCCAAGATCACATAAAGCAGTTTTAACATAGTTTCTTTTAATGGAGCATGGTATAGTAGGTACACCTGGATCCCCAAGTTTCTTTGGTATTCCACCCTTAAAAGTATAATTAGCAAGCATGGTGGAAATTTCAGCTTCCGGTATCTTTCTTTTATTTGTAACAATATCTTTCATGTACTTAGCATAAGGATTCATTTTAAGCATATCACTCAATCACATACACAAAAATATAGGTCTAATCATTTCAGCAAAGCACTCAAAATCCTCATCATCCTTTTTCTTGGATGTCTTGGGAGGAAAAGGCATGGATTTCTGAACCCAAGGTTCTCTTTATTTACCATGTTTCCTAGCAACAAAGTCTTTCTTATCATAACGTTGATTCTTTGATTGTGGGTTATCAAGATCAACAACAGGTTCAATTTCTACATCATTATCATTACTAGGTTGAGCATCATTATGAACATCATCATTAACATTTTCATTAGGTTCATGTTCATTACCAGATTGAGTTTCAGCATCAGAAATAGAAATATCATTTGGGTTATCAGGTGGTTTAGCAATAGGTTCACTAGAAGTTTGCACAGTTCTATCATTTTTCTTTTTCTTCTTTTTTGAAGAACTAGGTGCATCAGTTTTATTTCTCTCAGAATCTTGCTCAATTCTCTTAGGGTGGCCTTCAGGATACAAAGGTTCCCAAGTCATTCTACCAGTTCTAGTAGCCACTTTATCAGCATAATTATTTTTCTTACTATTCATCTCATTGAGCAATTCTTTTTGAGCTTTAAGTACTTCTTCTACTTGAGTGGTAACCATAGAAGCATGTTTGCTAACAAGTTTAAGTTCACCTCTAATATTAGCCATATAATCACCTAAATATTTAATCATATCAGCATCTTGTTTTAATTGTCTACCAAAATAAGCATTGAAGTCTTCTTGCTTAAACATAAAATTATCAAACTCATCCAAGCATTGACTAGCAATTTTAGTAGGAGGGATTTCATCTTTATCATATCTATAGAGAATTTACCTTTACTACCTGTGTCGGGTTATCGAGGTCTGGAGGTTCTTCAATAAATAAAGGATTAAGATCATATATTTCTTCATCGGGCGGTAAATTGAGACCATGTACTTCTTCAATAGGAGGTAAATTCTTAACATCTTCAGCTTTAATACCTTTTTCTTGCTTAGATTTCTTTGCCTCTTGCATATCTTCAGGACTGAGAAATAGAACACCTCTCTTCTTCGGAGTTGGTTTAGGAATAGGATCATTTATTGGAGCAGGAGCTGCCTCAGGAGGTGCCCAATTTTTTTCATTTGTCAACATATTATTCAATAAGATTTCAGCTTCATCCGGTGTTCTTTCCCTGAAAAGAGAACCAACACAACTATCCAGGTAATCTCTGAAAGCATTGGTTAGTCCATTATAAAAGATATCAAGTATTTTTCTTAAGAGGATGATCAGGCAAAGCATTAAGTAATTTGAGAAGCCTCCCCCAAGCTTGAGTATTCTATAGTCTCACCTAAATAGCTTGGCGTAATCATGGTCATAGCTGTTTCCTGTGTGAAATTGTTATCCGCTCACAATTCCACACAACATACGAGCCGGAAGCATAAAGTGTAAAGCCTGGGGTGCCTAATGAGGATCAAGAGAATTAAACCATATCTTAGCATCACCCTTTAATGAGAACGGAAATATTTTAAGGATATAAAAGTAGCGAGATCTCTCATCATTAGTGAACAGGGTGGCTATATCATTTAATTTGGTAAGATGTGCTACAATAGTTTCAAATTCATAGCCATAAAAAGGATCAGATTCAACCAAAGTAATTATATCAGGATCAATAGAGAATTCATAATCCTTATCAGCAACACATATAGGTGAAGTAGCAAAAGCATGGTCAGGTCTCATCCTAGCATTTGGAGATTGCTTATTCCATTTAGCTAATAACCTTTTGAGTTCATATCTATCTTTGCAGGCTAAAATACCTAAAGAAGCATCTTGATCAAATAAATAACCCTCAGGAATAACAAGTGATTCTTCATCATCACTTTCATCTTCATAATCAGATTCAATATTTTCAATCTATCTAGCCCTAGCAAGTCGTTCCTCTAGAAAATCGCTAAGTGGCATAGTAGTATCAGTCATAGAGGTAGTTTCATCATAAGTATCATGTATAGCAGAAGTAGCATCATCAATAACATGCGACATATCAGAACGAATAGCAGAAGCAGGTTTAGGTGTCGCAAGCTTACTCATAAAAGAAGGTGAATCAAGTGCAGAGCTAGATGGCAGTTCCTTACCTCCCCTCGTAGTAGAGGGATAGATCTTGGTTTTTGGATCTCTCAAGTTCTTCATAGTGTCCAGCAGATATAAATCCCAAGTGACTCAAAGAATAGAGCTATGCTCCCCGGCAACAGCGCCAGAAATTAGTCTTGATAACCCACAAGTATAGGGGATCGCAACAACTTTCGAGGGTAGAGTATTCAACCCAAATTTATTGATTCGACACAAGGGGAGCCAAAGAATATTCTCAAGTATTAGCAGCTGAGTTGTCAATTCAACCACACCTGGAAACTTAGTATCTGCAGCAAAGTGTTTAGTAGCAAAGTAATATGACAGTGATGGCAATGGTAACAAAAGAGTAATGAAAGGAAAGTAATGTTTTTGATGTTTTGTAGTGATTTTAACAATAGCAACGAGAAAGTAAATAAGCGTAAACCAGTATATGGAAAGCTCGTAGGCATCGGATCAATGATGGATAATTATGTCGGATGCGGTTCATCATGTAACAGTCATAACATAGGGTGACACAGAACTAGCTCCAATTCGTCAATGTAATGTAGGCATGTATTCCGAATATAGTCATACGTGCTTATGGAAAAGAACTTGCATGACATCTTTTGTCCTACCCTCCCATGGCAGCGGGTCCTTACGGAAACTAAGGGATATTAAGGCCTCCTTTTAATAGAGAACCGGAACAAAGCATTAGCACATAGTGAATACATGAACTCCTTGAACTACGGTCATCACCGGTAAGTATCCCGATTATTGTCACTTCGGGGTTAACGGATCATGACACATAATAGGTGACTATAGACTTGCAAGATAGGATCTAGAACTCTCATATATTGATGAAAACATAATAGGTTCAGATTTGAAATCATGGCACTCGGGCCCTAGTGACAAGCATTAAGCATAGCAAAGTCATAGCAACATCAATCTCAAAACATAGTGGATACTAGGGATCAAACCCTAACAAAACTAACTCGATTACATGGTGAATCTCATCCAACCCATCACCGTCCAGCAAGCCTACGATGGAATTACTCACGCACGGCGGTGAGCATCATGAAATTGGTGATGGAGGATGGTTGATGATGACGACGGTGACGAATCCCCCTCTCCGGAGCCCCGAACGGACTCCAGATCAGCCCTCCCGAGAGGTTTTAGGGCTTGGCGGTGGCTCCATATCGTAAAACACGATGATTTCTTCTCTCCTATTTTTTCTCCCTGAAAGCAGTTATATAGGGTTGGAGTTGGAGTTGGGGGGTCTCCAGGGGGCCCACGAGGTAGGGAGCGCGCCCTAGGGGGGGCGCCCCCCACCCTCGTGAGAAGGGTGTGGGACCCCTGGTCTTCACCTTTGGCGAGGATTTTGTATTATTTATTGTAAGATATCCCGTGGAGTTTCAGGTCATTCCGAGAACTTTTGTTTTCTGCACATAAAACAACATCATGGCAATTCTGCTAAAAACAGCTTCAGTCTGGGTTAGTTCCATTCAAATCATACAAGTTAGAGTCCAAAACAAGGGCAAAAGTGTTTGGAAAAGTAGATACGTTGGAGACGTATCAGGGGGACGACGATGAGACCCCGTGGCGGCTTGGCGATTGCAATGGGTGGGTGCTGTTGTGGCCAAAGAGTCTGCTTCGTTTGGAGGCGGCCAGGAGCACACCCACAAGCACACAGCCTCAGCAAGGTATGAACATCAACACCCCACCTCCCCAATTAGCGTCGGCTGTCGTGCTGGGTGATAGTGGACGGGGTGAGGAAGAGGCTTCATTAGTCACTGCTAACGTCGCCATAGATGAGGATGAGGATGAGGATGAGGATGGCACTCAACAATATCTCAATACTAGCGCCTATGATGAGTACTCAGGGTTTGAGCGTCATGAGTCGGTGCCTGAATTGCCGCCTCCAGAGGCTGAACGTATTATAGACGACCTTCCGGTAGCAAAGAAGCATAGGAAGAGACTGGGGAAAGGCAACAAAGCTGCTTCTATGATCCAGCCGCCTCAGCAGCCTCGGGTTCAAGACCGTATACCTATTCCCGGTGCGGCAAAATGGCATATCCCCGGCAAACCAATCCTACCTAAGGCAGCGGTAGAGGCCACACACGGTGATATAAGGAGACTTCATGATGATGTGCTACGGAGAGAGAAAAGCCTCATCGCCTCGGAAAATCCAGGATACCCACTCTACATGGTTAACGTGCCGCGACAAAGGTCGTACGTCGACACATTCCCCACAGAGAAGTTCTTCCTTCGATTCGATTACATCTTCGACATATTTCACTTGAAGAAGCTGGATTTTACGTTTGTCTGGCTTTTTGCCTTGTACATGAACTACATCATCAGGAATGAGCAGATACCTTTTATCTCTGTTGCTGACCGTACTTCATGCACGTGGGCTTCTTGGCAGTCTGCGCAGAGCACCGTAAATACGCGAGGGACTACATCGTTGATTTCATGGTCGCCAATAAGGACAAGGAGACGATTCTCGTGCCTTACCATCCCCTGTAAGTCATCCGCGCGGATATCCTTCCTTCGATTTCAATCATTCATTTGCATGGTGGAGGCTAATTAATTTGAGATGTACTTATTTTGCGCAGCGGCGAGCGCGTCGTCCTCATCATCCTTTACCCCCGATACCCCCATGCTCTTTACTTGGACTCGTCGAAGAACATGAACAAAAAGGATTACACACATATCAAGTTTGTTCTCGATAGTGCTATCTTTTACTTAGGTGTACAGGGTGGAGAAATCAAGGACAAGAAGAAAAAGGACGGCAGGCCCGCCTTCGGCCAAAAAACCGACTTCTCCTGCATCCAGCAACCAAGTGATACTCATAGTGATGGATTCTATGCCGTACACCAGGTGCTGGAGTACAGACAGGATCAGCACAACCTTCGCATGTCACCTAAACCCGACGATGCCCATATCTTGCAATGGGCAAAGAACGTAGGAGATATCCCAGATCATCGACTTCAAGCTGAGTTCTATCACATCCAACGTGAACTTGCCCAAGTCATCGTTGAAGGAAATATGCCCTAGAGGCAATAATAAAGTTGTTATTTATATTTCCTTATATCATGATAAAAGTTTATTATTCATGCTAGAATTGTCTTAATCGGAAACTTGATACATGTGTGGATACATAGACAAAACATAGTGTCCCTAGTAAGCCTCTACTAGACTAGCTCGTTAATCAAAGATGGTTAAGTTTCCTAACCATAGACAAGTGTTGTCATTTGATGAATGGGATCACATCATTAGGAGAATGATGTGATGGACAAGACCCATCCGTTAGCTTAGCATAATGATCATTAAATTTTATTGCTATTGCTTCCTTCATGAATTATACATATTACTTTGACTATGAGATTATGCAACTCCCAAATACCGGGGGAATACCTTGTGTGCTATCAAACATCACAACATAACTGGGAGATTATAAAGATGCTCTACAGGTATCTCCGAAGGTGTTTGTTGGGGTGGCATAGATCGAGATTAGGATTTGTCACTCCGTGTGTCGAAGAGGTATCTCTGGGCCCTCTCAGTAATGCACATCATAATAAGCCTTGCAAGCAATGTGATTAATGAGTTAGTTACGGGATTATGCATTATGGAACGAGTAAAGAGACTTGTCGGTAGCAAGATTGAACTAGGTATGAACATACCAACGATCGAATCTCGGGCAAGTAACATACATATGTTGTCATTACAGTACGACCGATAAAGATCTTCGTAGAATATGTGGGAACCAATATGAGCATCCAGGTTCCGCTGTTTTTTATTGACCGGAGAGGTGTGTTGGTCATGTCTACACAGTTCTCGAACCCATAGGGTCCCCATGCTTAACGTTCGATGACGATTTTGTATTATATGAGTTATGTGATTTGATGACCGAATGTTGTTCGGAGTCCCGGATGAGATCATGAACATGACGAGGAGTCTCGAAATGGTCGAGAGGTAAAGATTCATATTGGACGATGATATTCGGACACCGGAAGTATTCCGGGCGTACCGGGTGCATATCGGGTCACTAGAAGGGGTTCACGGCAACTACATGCGCCTTAATGGGCTAAGAGGGTGACAGACCAGCCCCTAAGGGGCTGGTGCGCCCCTCCCATATGGGCTGGCCAGGTTGGAGTAGAAAAGGGGAAGGAGGAACGGAAAAAGGGAATAGGATTCCCCCTTCCCACTCTTCCCTTGCTACTTCGAATAGGAATAGGAAAGGGGGGATGCCGGATTGGGAGGACCCCAAGTAGGATTCCTCCTACTTGGGGCGCCCCCTTGGCTGCCTCTCCTCCCCTCCAACCTATATATATATGAAGGGGGGCACCGCTAGAACACACAACAAACATTGTTAGCCGTGTGCAGCTCCCCCCTCCACAGTTTATGCCTCCGTTCATATTCACATAGTGCTTAGGCGAAGCGCTGCGCGGATGACTTCACCTTCACCATCACCATGCCGTCGTGCTGACGGAACTATCCCTCGACACTTTGCTGGATCAAGAGTTCAAGGGACGTCATCGAGTTGAACGTGTGCAGAACTCGGAGGTGCCACACGTTCGGTGCTTGACCCGTCGAAACGAGAAGAAGTTCGAATACATCAACCGCATTAACAAACGATTCCGCTTTCGGTCTACGAGGGTACGTGGACACACTCTCCCCTTCTCGTTTCTATGCATCTCCTAGATAGATCTTGCGTCAGCGTACGAAATTTATGAAATTGCATGTTACATTCCCGAAGAGTGGTATCAGAGCCAGGTCTATCCGTACATGATATGCACGAGTAGAACACAATGAGTTGTGGGTGGTGATCATCATACTGCTTACAACCAATGTCTTATTTTGACTCGGCGGTATTGTTGGATGAAATGGCTCGGCCAACCTTACATGACCACGTTCATGAGACTGGTTCCACCGACAAAGATGCAACTAGTTTTGCATAAAGGTGGCTGGTGGGTGTCTATTTCTCCAACTTTAGTTGAATCGAATTTGACTGTGGCTGGTCCTTGTTGAAAGTTAAAACAACAAACTTGATAAATCACCATTGTGGTTTTGATGCGTAGGTAAGAACGATTCTTGCTAGAAGCGCGTAGCAGCCACGTAAAACTTACAACGACAAAGTAGAGGACGTCTAACTTGTTTTTGCAGGGCTTGTTGTGATGTGATATGGTCAAGACATGACGTGATATACGTTTTTGTATGAGATAATCATGTTTTGTAAAAGTTATTGGAAACTGGCAGGAGCCTTATGGTTGTCGCTTTATTATATGAAATGCAATTTCCATCTAATTGCTTTACTTTATCACTATGAGTTAGCGATAGTTGTAGAAGCAATAGTTGGCGAGACGACAACAACGCTACGATGGAGATCAAGGTGTCAAGTCAGTGACGATGGAAATCATGACGGTGCATTGGAGATGGAGATCAAAGGCACAAGATGATGATGGCCATATCATGTCACATATTTTGATTGCATGTGATGTTTATCTTTTATGCATCTTATTTTTCTTAGTACATCGTTAGCATTATAAGATGATCCCTTACTAAACTTTCAAGGTATAAGTGTTCTCCCTGAGTATGCACCATTGCGACAGTTCGTCGTGCTGAGACACCATGTGATGATCGGATGTGATAAGTTCTGTGTTCACATACAACGAGTGCAAGCCAGTTTTGCACATGCGGAACACTTAGGTTAAACTTGAAGAGCCTAGCATGTACAGACATGGCCTTGGAACACTGGAGACTGAAAGGTCGAATGTGAATCATATAGTAGATATGATCAACATAGAGATGTTCACCATTGAAGACTACTCAATCTCACGTGATGATCGGACATGGTTTAGTTCATTTGGACCACGTGATCATTTAGATGACTCGAGGGATGTCTATCTAAGTGGGAGTTCTTAAGTAATTTAATTAATTGAACTTAATTTATCATGAACTTAGTCCTGGTAGTATTTGCATATCTATGTTGATAAATAGCTCGTGTTGTAGCTCCCCTATGTTTTTTGATATGTTCCTGGAGAAAACTAAGTTGAAAGATGATAGTAGCAATGATGCAGACTGGGTCTGTGATCTGAGGATTATCCTCATTGTTGCACAGAAGAATTATGTCCTTGATGCACCTCTAGGTGACAGACCTATTGCAGGAGAAGATGCAGATGTTATGACCGTTTGACAAGCTCGGTAAGATGACTACTTAATAGTTTAGTGCACCATGCTTTAAGGCTTAGCACCGGGACTTCAAAAATGTTTTGAACGCCATGGAGCATATGAGATGTTCCAAGAGCAAAAAAAATGATATTTCAGACTCAGGCCTGTGTTAAGAGGTATGAGACCTCTGACAAGCACTTTGCCTACAAGATGGAGGAGAATAGCTCAACCAGTGAGCATGTACTCAGAATGTCTGGGTAGTACAATCTCTTGAATCAAGTGGGAGTTAATATTCCAAATGAGATAGTGATTGACAAAGTTCTCTAGTGACTATCACCAAGTTACTAAAACTTCATGATGAACTATAATATGCAAGGGATAACGAAAATGATTCCCAAGCTCTTCGCGATGCTGAAATCAGCGAAGGTAGAAATCAAGAAATAGCATCAAGTGTTGATGGTTGACAAGACCACTAGTTTCAAGAAAAAGGGCAAGGGAAGTAAAGGGACTTCAAGAAGAATGGTAAGCAAGTTGCCACTCCGTGAAGAAGCCCAAATCTAGACCCAAGGCTGAAACTGAGTGCTTCTACTGTAAAGGAAATGGTCACTAGAAGTGGAACTACCCCAGATACTTGGCGGATAGGAAGGATGGCAAAGTGAACATAGGTATATTTTGATATACATGTTATTGATGTGTACTTTACTAGTGTTTATAGAAACCCCTCGGATACTGGTTCAGATGCTAACAGTAGTAATTCGAAACGGGAGTTGCAAAATAAACAAAGACTAGTTAAGGACGAGGTGATGATGTGTGTTCGAAGTAATTCCAAGGTTGATACGATCACCATCGCACACTCCCTCTACCTTTGGGATTAGTGTTGAACCTAAATAAAAGTTATTTGGTGTTTGCGTTGAGCATTAATATGATTAGATCATGTTTATTGCAATACGGTTATTCATTTAAGTCAGATAATAATTGTTGTTCCGTTTATATGAATAAAACCTTCTATGGTCATACGCCCCATGTAAATGGTTTATTGAATCCCGATCGTAGTGATACACATATTCATAATATTGATGTCAAAAGATGCAAAGTTGATAATGTACCGACCGACCTCAAACGGTCAAGTCTCTGTGCTTCAGTGTCATCCCTGGATCGGTAATGCTGACACACACAGTACTCGAAGGATTTATAACAGAGTGTCAATCACACACATATTACATCGAGTGTCTCAAAAGATAACTTATTACAATAAATATGGCTTAAGGCCATCTAATACGATAACAGCGGAAGGATTGGAAGATAAAGTGAGTCCATCAACTCCAACGGCATAGCTGAGCTGCACGACAATGACCTAACGAACCTTACTCCTCGTCTAAAAAGTCTGCAACATAATACATTGCAGCCCGAAACGGGTCAACACATGGAATATGCTGGCAAAGTAACACAGTAGAGCAAGAACAGAATAATGCTATCAGTATATGCATATATGGCTGGTGGAAAGCTCTATGGTTATAGTTTTTGCGAAAAGCCAATTTTTCCATACAACAAAGGAATAGAATTTTATTTAACTATCATGGTAGTTGAAACATCCTTAAGAAGGTTCCTCCAACTCAATCCCAGTTAAAAGTAATTATCAACCCAACAATATTAATTTAGAGTGATGAGATACATATGATAATCCAAGTACTAGACACTCAAGATTTGCACACTTTTCCCCACAAGACTCGATCTCCTCCATTGGATTTCTCGCACTACATGATGTTTGAGAAAGGATGACCGAGACATAGTCTTTCAGAAGCATTAACTCTCTACTCCGGATAGACTATACCACCTACAACCCACTACCTGCTAGTCTATCTCTTCAAGAGCTTCACGCAACCTACTCAACTATGCTAGAGCCCATAATAGCTTGTGGCTGCACAAGGAAGTTTCTAGCATGAAATATCTCAGTTCCCTTTGAGCCTGGGTGGCGGACCGTAGGATTATCACACGGGTACTCCGGGATATCCTAGGACAACACTGGATTCTCCAGGTGCCCAACAAGCAATCCACCCAGATGTGTATTAAAGTTGCCACCTTAAGTTGAACCATTAATTAACAATCGCACATCTGTCATGGTTTCACTCAAACCCAATCCACGTCTACGAGCATAGCATAACAATATAAACAATACAAAGAAGTAACTCCCAAGGGTTTGATAATAACAGGGCAATAGGTTCTAACTCATCAACTACTTCCCAATCCCACATGTTATCAAGTCCTAACCATGTAATGTTTGAGAATTGAAACTAATGCATAAAAATTGGGTGATAAAGGGATATGATCAAAGTGTTACTTGCCTTGCTGATGATCCGCAAAACCTAGAGACTCATAGTAGCACGCTTCGCACTCGGGTGTTCTATCACAAACAAACAATAGCATACATAAGAAATCAAGCAAATAAGCATGGGTAAAACTCAAAAAAGAGATCTAACCAGAAAGTTCAACTTAAGAACTCCAGTTTGCAAAAGGAATCAAATCAAACAGAGCAACGAAACTCAAACGGCGAAAGAAACAAGATCCGTTTACTAATCTAGACTAAAGTCAAATTTTACATTACCAAAATCTTTTTTAAGTTGGTTAAACAGAAAGAGGGTTTTGATACGAAGATCTAGGCGCTTGAATCGCCTGATTCCGATAAACGAGCGAAAAGATAAACTAAAATGAAAATCGGATCAGAAATCGCGATAAAAAATAATCGCGGAAAATCCAAAAAAAATAAAAACTGACGAACAGGCTAACGAACGAATGTTCGCTGTCTGTGGCTAACGAGTGAACACCGTTCGTTAAAACGAACGTATGGAAGAACGTCCGCTAAATAAACTAAATCGAGAAAACCGGCGAACCGATCTAAAAAACGAACCTAGGGTTTTCTAAAAAAACAGAAACGGTTTTAAAAATAAAACCGAACGGCGGCATCGGCGGTTTATACCTCCGGTGAGGCGGGGCGGCGACGGCAGCGGCGGCGCAGCGCTAGGCGGCGGCTGCAAGCGACAGCGGCGGCGCGGTCTAGGCGGCGGGGCGGGGTGGTTTCGGGTGGTGGTGTGGGGGTGCGGGGTGGCGTAAATAAGGATGGGGGGCTAGCTTGGGGGAGGGGTCAAGGCGGCACGGGGAGGAGTCCCGGCCGGACTCGGCTTGCGGCGGCGGCGCAGTCTCCTGGAGGGATACGGTGGTGCGGGGCGGTTGGGCCGGCCTGGCTCGGTTGGGCTTCGGCCCAGCCGGGCGCTGAAGATTTTTTTAAAATAATTTCACCGAAACTTAAATAAATCCTAGAAAATAAAATAAAATCTAAAAATGCCAAAACAAATTTTCACCGTCTAAATAAAATATTTAGAACAAGATGACCATTTTCTTGGCCCTAAAATGCAACTTTGAAAAACATGCATTTTTTCTAATTTGAATAAAATAGCAATAAACTCCGAATAAAATCCAGTATTTGATTTTAATATTTTTCCTCCAATATTTCGTTTATTTTGGAGAAGTCATATTATCTCCTCTCATATATTTTAATATGAAATATTTTCGGAGAGAAAAATAATTAAAACCAAAAATCCTCGTTTCAATATTCGATAGAATTCAAATATGAAAACGGTGAAATCCCCAACTCTCTCCGAGGGACCTTGAGTTGCTTAGAATTTCGAGGATTGCGAAACTAAATGCAGCAAAATATGATATGCAGGAATGATCTATGTATAACATTCCAAATTGGAAAATTGGGATGTTACAGATAATGATAGTGCAACATATTTGTGGCACTTTCGTTTAGGTCATATTGGTGTAAAGTGCATGAGGAAGCTCCATGCGGATGGACTTTTGGAATCACTTGATTATGAATCATTTGATACTTGCGAGCCATGCCTCATGGGCAAGATGACTAATAATCCGTTCTCCAAAACAATGGAGCGTGCCACTGACTTATTGGAAATAATACATATCGATGTATGCGGTCCGATGACTGTTGAGGCTCGCGGCGGGTATCATTATTTTCTGACCTTCACAGATGATTTGAGAATATATGGGTATATCTACTTGATGAAACACAAGTCTGAAACATTTGAAATGTTCAATGAATTTTAGAGTGAAGTGGAGAATCATCGTAAAAAGAAATTAAAGTTTCTGCAATCTAATCGTGGAGGCGAATATTTGAGTTACGGGTTTGGCCTTCATTTAAAACAATGTGGAATAGTTTCACAACTCACACCACTTGGAACAGCACAGCGTAATGGTGTGTCCGAACATCGTAACCGTACTTTATTAGATATGGTGCGATCTATGATGTCTCTTACCAATTTACCACTATCATTTTGGGGTTATGTATTAGAGACAGTTGCATTCACGTTAAATAGGTCACCGTCTAAATCCGTTGAGACGACACCGTATTAACTGTGGTTTAGCAAGAAACCTAAGTTGTCGTTTCTTAAAGTTTGGGGTTGCGATGCTTATGTGACCAAGCTTCAGCCTAATAAGCTGGAACCCAAATCGGAGAAGTCGTCTTCATAGGATACCCAAAAGAAACTGCTGGCTAGATGAGGGAGTCCTAGATTAGGGGGTCTCCGGACAACCGGACTATATCCTTTGGCCGGACTATTGGACTATGAAGATACAAGATTGAAGACTTTGTCCCGTGTCCGGATGGGACTCTACTTGGCGTGGAAGGCAAGCTAGGCAATACGGATATGTATATCTCCTCCTTTGTAACCGACGTTGTGTAACCCTAGCCCCCTCCGGTGTCTATATAAACTGGAGGGTTTTAGTCCATAGGACAAGATACAATCATACCATAGGCTAGCTTCTAGGGTTTAGCCTCTTTGATCTCGTGGTAGATCAACTCTTGTAATACTCATATCATCAAGAACAATCAAGCAGGACGTAGGGTATTACCTTCATCAAGAGGGCCCGAACCTGGGTAAACATCGTGTCCCCTGCCTCCTGTTACCATCCGCCTTAGACGCACAGTTCGGGACCCCCTACCCGAGATCCGCCGGTTTTGACACCGACATTGGTGCTTCCATTGAGAGTTCCACTGTGTCGTCACCATAAGGCTTGATGGCTCCTTCGATGTGGTCCAGGGTGAGGCTTTCCTCCCCGGACAGATCTTCGTATTCGGCTGCTTCGCACTATGGGCCAATTCGCTTGGACATCTGGAGCAGAACAAAAGCTACACCCCTGGCCTTCAAGCCAGATTTGGAAACTTGAACTACATGGCCGACATCCGCGGAGACTTGATCTTCGACGGATTCGAGCCCATGTCGGACGTGCCGCACAGTCGCGACGGGCAAGACGTAACTCTGTTGTCGAACAGTGTTCGGGAGATCGCATCCGCAGCTACTCCGGCCGTTAATCCGGAGCAAATCACGCCATCCGAGAGTGGAGGCATAGACCCTGCCATGGAGGCCGCACTCTCAGCGGCGATAGAGCCAGATACTGACTTCAACCCTTTCGAGAGTCGCGTCGCCGAACCACTGGATTTATCCCCGGCCACGGACTCCGAGCCGCTCACATCCGTGCCTGTCGAATCTGAATGGGAGCCGATCATGGAGTTCACCTTCGCGGATATCTTTCAGCACTCACCTTTTGGAGATGTGTTAAATTCATTAAAGTCTCTATCTCTCTGACGGGAGAACCTTGGCCGAACTATGTCCGGCTAGAATGGGATGTGGACGACGAAGAAATTCGATGCCCACCCACCACCCACTTAGTAGCCACTATCGACGACTAAACCAACATGCTCGACTTCGACCCTGAAGACATCGATGGTATGGACGACGATGCAGGAGACGAACCGGAACCACCGCCCATAGGGCGCTGGACTGCTACTTCATCACATGACGTATACATGGTGGATGCACCCAGAGAGGGCAATGGCGAAGAGACAGCGGAGGATGCACCCTCCAAGCAACCCAAGCGCCGACATCAGCGGCCCCGCTCTAAGTCCCGCCATATCAAAAACAATGATAACAGCGCAAGAGGAAATAATAGTCCACGCGACTCCGGAAGAAACGACAACTGCACCACCCTGATGGCAGAACACGATCAAGATGCAAACTGCAAACATAGTACGGATCCGACGTCCGAACACGATGAAGCCAAAGATAAGCCTCGTCAATCCCCGTCTAGGGAAGAAAACAGTCCGGACGAAGATGCACGCATCATCCTGGAAACACACTTGGAGCAAGAGAACCTCCGCAGAAGGCTTATTGCCACAACAAGGAGCCTGAAGAAACAGAAGCAAAGGCTCAAGGTCGCACAAGATACGCTCAACAGCAAGTGGAACAAAGTAACAAAGTATGGTGGAAGTTACCATAAAAATAGCTATTCAAAGCGCAAGCTATTACTAGAATTCGACGATGAGGCCTTACAGCCCATACAGCTGAAAAGTGATACGGCCAACGGGCCGGATCCACCACCCTGTGAATGCGATAGAGCGGCTAACAAAGTCAAGCATAAGTCAACACACGATCTACGTGAGAACTTGCGTCAAAAATCCGGCGAGACCAGATCTATCTATGGATCTAGGAAGCGCGCTACAGTACACAACCAACGCCGAATACTACAACCGTCCGAACACCATGGCACATCCCAATACAGGGTTGCCGCACACCCCTTATGTTTCACTGATGAGGTGCTGGATCACGAATTCCCGGAGGGATTCAAACCGGTGAACATAGAGGCGTACGACGGAACCACACACCCTGGAGTCTGGATAGAGGACTTCATCCTCCATATTCATATGGCTCGTGGAGACGATCTCCATGCCATTAAATACTTGCCCCTCAATCTTAAAGGGCTAGCTCGGCACTGGCTGAAAAGCCTCCCCGAAAACTCAATTGGAAGTTGGGAGGAGCTCGAGGACACTTTTCGGGCCAATTTTTAAGGGACTTATGTCCGACCTCCGGATGCAGACGATTTAAGTCATATAATCCAACAGTCCGGAGAGTCCGCCCGAAAGCTTTGGAACAGGTTCCTCACCAAGAAGAACCAAATCGTCGACTGTCCGGACGCTGAAGCCTTAGCATCTTTTAAACACAGCGTCCGAGATGATTGGCTAGCCAGACACCTCGGTCAAGAAAAACCGAGAACAATGGCAGCCCTAACAAGCCTCATTACCCGCTTTTGCGCGAGCGAGGACAACTGGTTGGCTTGTAGCAGCACCAGCGACCCAAGAACATCCGAAGTCAGGGATGGCAATGGTAAACCATGACGCAACAAAAACAAGCATCGAAATAAAGAAGGTAGCCCAAATAACACGGCGGTAAACGCCGGATTCAGGGGCTCCCGACCAGGTCAGCGGAAAAAGCCTTTCAAAGGCAGCAGAGAAGGACAATCTGGCCTAAACAAAATTCTTGACGAACTTTGTAAGATTCACGGCACCCTAGACAAACCTGCAAATCATACCCATCGAGTATGCTGGGTCTTCAAGCAGGCGGGTAAGCTAAACACCGAACACAAAAGGGGAAGAGACACCAAGCGAAGATGAGGATGAACCTCGCCAGCAAAACGCTGGAGGACAGAAAAAGTTCCCACCAGAGGTTAAAACAGTAAACGTGATCCATGTGACAAAGAGGAGAAGAAATCACGCACTCCGATGCACACGCGCCATAGAGCCCGTCACCCCTAGGTTCAAACCCTGGTTGGCCTGCCCGATCACTTTTGATCGTAGGGATCACATTACAAATATCCGGCGCGAAGGACTGACGGCCTTGGTGTTAGGCCCAATAATAAATGGGTACCATTTCACACGGGTCCTCATGGATGGCGGCAGTGATCTAAATCTGATATATCAGGACACAGTCCGCAAAATGGGGATAGACCTGACACAAATAAGCCACAGTAATACTACCTTCAAGGGAGTAATACTAGGCCAAGAGGCCCGTTGTACGGGCTCTCTACTACTAGAGGTGGTATTCGCTTCTCCCGATAACTTTCGAAGAGAAACGTTAACTTTTCACATCGCTCCATTCCGAAGTGATTATCAAGCACTACTCGGAAGGGTGACTTTCGCTCGTTTTAACGCAATACCACATTATGCTTTCCTCAAGCTCAAGATGCCCGGTCCACGTGGCATCATCACAGTTAGCGGAAATACCAAACATTTTTTACGTACGGAAGAGGATGCGGTGGCTCTAACAGCCGCGAACTAGACGACCTCACCGACCAGAAAAAATGGCAGGTCGTCAAGACCACGAACACTGTTAGACGAATTCGGCATTCCATCATATATACATGAGATTGGTTTTCGAACCCTCATAAAACGATACCAGGGGCTTTCCGCATGTAATCAGGGCCAACCCGACTCAACTAGGCTTCTCTTGAATTTTGATAGTTCATTGACAATAACCAATTCTTCTTTTTGGCACGGCAATTTTCACCTAAGTCCTTTCCTTTTGCAGATGACAAACATGCTACACCCGTCCAGGACATGGCACAACGGAGACACAGGCGCAGACGTGCAGCAGGGACCCGCCCAAAGGTTTCTTTGTAGATTAAGACCATGCGTAAACCTTTTTTACTGTCTTTTGTTGCTCACGTCCTCCGGATACTCCACACAACCGAGATGGATGCTGGCGCTATTGGCATGTGGCCACACTAGAATTTTGCACATACCTGGACATGTGGGGTTTCTTATTAAGGGCATTGTTTAGCCTGGTATATGTTATAAAGACCGAACACCTTAGGGAGTGTTCGGCGTCGCGAGTTTGGCCCTATATGCATCAACTCTGAATCATGTCTTTGGTCAAATGTTGGGTTTGCCCGGCTCCCATGTTTTGGTACCTTATGTTCTGTTATATCTGCTAAGGTAGCACTGGGAGAACTCCTGCGATTGTGCCCTGGTTCATGCGGGTGAGCACCTCAGTAGAGAAAGCAGAAAACTGACTGTCATGATATAGCGAGAGACTGGTCAACCACTTGATGACTCATCGGAACCTTCGGGATTCCTCCGCATTAACGAAGGGCCGTTTCCCGGTCATGTACGTACGTGACCCTTATTCGGACGAGCGCAGAAGTACCATGGGCTATATAGTAGCCCCACTGTCAAACTCCTATGGCTAAGTGAAAGTGTTAAAGCAATATAGTCCGATTGCCTCGTTCGCTGCGCTATCACCTCCTTAACGGACCAAGACGTTGGATCAAGTGTGGATATGCATCTTTTGTGAACACCCCCGCATTATATGCGTGGGGGCGGAAGCCGACAACTGCAAACTTTCAGGTTATACACATGTATACATAAACGGCCGCACAGGAGGCATCATAGTACTTTCAGGCAAAAGTATAAATATAGCCTTGATAATTCAGTAAAACATTGTTTGTACAATGGGAATACATGTCACTGGAAAATAATATTCTTCGAGCACTGAGCCTCTATCGAACGAGTGCCTTCAAGAACTTCTTGAAAGTAGTGCTCGACAGCCACTCGTCCTACGGCTGAACCCTGTGTCGCAACAGTGGTGGCCTCCATCTCCACCCAGTATGTCTTGACACGGGCAAAGGCCATCCGCGCACCTTCTATGCACGCCAATCTCTTTACAGCATCGATGCATGGCACAACACCAAGGGATTGTTGCACTAAGCTAAAGTAGCTATTCGGCCTTGGCCCTCCCGGCCACAGGTGATCCACAACGGACCTCATGGCAAGTCCGGACAACCTATGGAGCTCGGCCCACTCGGCCAATTGCTCATTCAACAGCAGCAGACAGACTGGAGCATGAAACTGTGACCAGAACATCTTTTCCACTTTGGGACCTTTCTGATCCTTGAAGTACTCGACCGCATCAGCAGCACTTGCGGCCAAATCCATGTACGCGTCCGTAGAACTCCATAGCGGGTCCAGAGGAGCATACTTCGGATTTCCGAACTTAGTCCGCAACAAGAAGGGCTTCCCAGACACGATATCTGCAGCTTGATTCAGCTCCTCCTTCGTCGCTCTAATTTTGGAGCGGGCTTCCTTGGCAGCCACCCGGGCCTTCTCCAGGTCCGTCGCCTTCGCCCGGTTTTCTTCTTCAAGAAGCTGGTAACGGTGAGCGGCATCTTTTAACTCTACAACCATCTTGGCTATTTTTTCCTTGCTCTCACAATGCGCGGCCTGTTCGGCCCTTAACTCTTCGGCCGCCTTTAAAGCAGCCGCATTGCTACTCCTTTCTTGCTCCTTGGCTCGGGCAAGCTCCGCCCGAAGGGTCTCCACAGTGGCAGCTCCATCTGCAGTCACAACATATTAAAGATACTGGCATCATGCTACTCTTATTATGTGACGATCACCAGAAAAATCACTCACCCTGTGCCTCGTCAAGCCGCTTGTTGACAAGCACGATGTCGGCATCTGCCGCATCAAGTTGCCGCCTTAGCTCGGCAAACCCATCAGTCCGGCTAGCCACCGGAGCTTCAGCCACCTGCACATAAAGGCAGTCTGGTTATTACCTGGGACTATGATCCTCTGTTTGCCGCCATTTTCAACGACAACCAGTGTCTCAGGGGCTACCATCTGCATAGGGCATATCTAACATATGCGGTACTGTTAAAAACATACATTATTTCACGTACGTCGAAGCCTTTCAGCAGACTCATAAAGGCTTTATGCAAACCGCTTTCAGCGGATGAAATCCTTTCAATTACCGTACCCATTAGCGTACGATGCACTTCCGGGACGCCAGCTTGCCCCAAAAGATCCTTCAGCACGTCCGACCGCACACTGTACGGACCCTTGCTGTCACTCTCCTTAGGAGCCGGATACTGGGGACTCCGGGCAGCCAAAGGGTTATCCTCTGGCCCTAGTGGATCCGGAGATACCCTTCGCGACGACACTTCAAGGTCGCCCTCTTCTTGAGCCGGGGTGTCCGGGGGAGGCGTTTCGCTCTCCATCATCTCCGGAAGAAGATCCCCCGAAGATGAACTTTGTCGAGAAGGGCTGCGATCCGGACTACAATTTATAAGCAACGGTTATTGTCTTCGTAAGTAAGGTAGGATGTTTTCACTATTAAGTACTTTTCAATTACTTACAGCTCAGTAGAGGGCTGATCCCCACGCGGACATTGTGCGGCAAGAATACCCTCCAAGGCAGGACCCTCTGATGAAGATTTCTTCTCCCGTTTGGAAACCTTGGTTTTCGGATCTTCAGAGGTAGTACTCTTCCTTCCCCGGGGATAGAGAATGTCAGATTCTTCCCTTTGATCATCCTCCCTCGCGGAGGTGCTCTTTCCCCCAGCTGGAATAAGTAGCAAGTGAGGCCCGCTTTCACCCTCTTTATCCCCCCCATCATCTTCCTTTGAGGACACTAGATAAGGCGCCAGCTCGAGCATCTTGTCCAGTACCGGATTGTCCAAGCCCTCAGGAAGGGGGCCGAACACCTAATCATAATCGCCTTTGTTATCCAGTCCGGGTCAAAAGGCGGCTCTTTAGAATGATGCCATGATAAATAAAAGGACAGCAGGTTCGGCATGCGATTACTAACTTGGGCAGCGGGGCGGTTGCAGCTCAGGCCCACGTCCTCGGTGGTGTCCGGACACTCTATTTGGGGTCCGAAGAACGATTTGTACATCTCTTTGTGCGTCATGCCGAGGAAATGTTGAATAGCACGCGGTCCTTCCAGGTTGAATTCCCACATGCGGAGGGGCCGGCGTTTGCAAGGTTGGACTCGACGAACCAGCATAACTTGCATTACCATAACCAGACTGAAATCTCTCTCAAAGAGATCTCGCATACGGCTTTGCAGTATTGGCACATCCTTGGCTGGACCCCATCTCAGCCCCCTGCTGATCCATGACATCACTTGCGGTGGGGGGCCCGAGTGAAAGGCGGGGGTAGCTACCCACTTGGCACTTCGGGGAGCTGTGACGTAAAACCACTCCCACTGCCACAATCCGGACACCTCTGGAAGGAACCCTCTGGCCATGGAGCGTCAGCGATTTTGCTTATTAAAGCACCTCTGCACGCTGCGTGCTGTCCCTCGATCATCTTCGGCTTCACATCAAAGGTCTTGAGCCACAGGCCGAAGTGAGGGGTAATGCGGAGGAAGGCCTCACGCACGACAATAAATGACGAGGTGTGAAGAAGGGAATCCGGGGCCAGATCGTGAAAATCCAGCCCGTAATAGAACATTAGACCCCTAACAAAGGGATCCAGAGCGAGGACTAGTCCTCGGAGGAAGTGGGAGATGAACACAACGCTCTCATTGGGTTCGGGAGTAGGGACGACCTGCCCTCGGGTGGGCAGCCTATGCAAAATTTCAGCGGTCAGATATCTGGCCTCTCTCAACTTCTTGATGTCCTGCTCTGTGACGGAGGAAGGCATCCACTGACCTTGAAGGTTGGATCCGGACATAGTTGAAGGTTCGAAGCACCTGACCTGAGCTTGGGGTGTTGGAACTCGAGGCGGGGGAAGGATTCGATTGAGCGCGGGAGGGAAAAAAGAGAAGGCCTTGACCATTTATAAAGAGGGTGAATATCAGGCGACCTCCTCGCAGCCGTTTGAGACTTACCTAAGATCTAGGAGTCATACCAGCAGGCACGGTTGGGTTACCCACGTTTGTATTGATGAGAATCCTATGATAAGGGGAACACGATCTCTGCTTTGACAAGATGTGTCAAGGAAACCGCCTCGCGTTATGTGCGGAGCTGGTTAAGAAAAACGTTTCGAATAATGACCGGGCCGTGGCGTGATGTCATGCTGTCAAAACATGTCAGCAGATTAGATTTGTGGAAATATTATTCTCTCTACGGTGGTATGTGGAACTTATTTTGCAAGTTCAGACACTATCCTCGTATTCAAACTCTTCCGTGGTGTATTCGGAGGAGGAACCCGCCTTGCAATGCCGAAGACAACACTACGCGCCGGACTGATCGTCATTGAAGCCTGGTTCAGGGGCTACTGAGGGAGTCCTGGATTAGGGGGTCTCCGGACAGCC
The DNA here is from genome assembly GCF_003073215.2 of Triticum urartu. Lineage (NCBI taxonomy): Eukaryota > Viridiplantae > Streptophyta > Magnoliopsida > Poales > Poaceae > Triticum > Triticum urartu. The sequence goes on along the minus strand of NC_053024.1, from coordinate 378,700,688 downwards.
GGACTATATCCTTTGTCCGGACTGTTGGACTATGAAGATACGAGATTGAAGACTTTGTCCCGTGTCCAGATGGGACTCTACTTGGCGTGGAAGGGAAGCTAGGCAATACGGATATGTATATCTCCTCCTTTGTAACCGACTTGTGTAACCCTAGCCCCCTCCGGTGTCTATATAAACCGGAGGGTTTTAGTCCGTAGGACAAGATACAATCATACCATAGGCTATCTTCTAGGATTGAGCCTCTTTGATCTTGTGGTAGATCAACTCTTGTAATACTCATATCATCAAGAACAATCAAGCAAGACGTAGGGTATTACCTCCATCAAGAGGGCCCGAACCTGGGTAAACATCGTATCCCCTGCCTCCTGTTACCATCCACCTTAGACGCACAGTTCGGGACCCCCTACCCGAGATCCGCCGGTTTTGACACCGAAAGTAGACCTTCTATCATAGATCCGAAGGCAAGATCTTTGTTGCTAAGAATGGATCCTTTCTAGAGAAGGAGTTTCTCTCGAAAGAAGTGAGTGGGAGGAAAGTAGAACTTCATGAGGTAATTGTACCTTCTCTCGAATAGGAAAATAGCTCATCACAGAAATCAGTTCCAGTGATGTCTACACCAACTAGAGAGGAAGCTATTGATAATGATCATGAAACTTCAGATCAAGTTACTACGAACCTCTTAGGTTAACCAGAGCACGTTCTGCACCTGAGTGGTACGGTAATCCTGTTCTGGAAGTTATGTTACTAGACCATGACAAACCTACGAACTATGAGGAAGCGACGATGAGCCTAGATTCCGCAAAATGGCTTGAGTCCATGAAATCTGAGATAGGATCCATGTATGAGAACAAAGTATGGACTTTGGTTGACCTGCCCAACGATTGGCAAGCCATTGAGAATAAATGGATCTTCAAGAGGAAGATAGGATACCGATGGTAGTGTTACTATCTACAAAGCTTGACTTGTTGCAAAAGGTTTTCGACAAGTTCAAGGTGTTGACTATGATGATATTTTCTCACTCGTAGCGATGCTTAAGTCTATACGAATCATGTTAGCAATTGCCCTCATTTTATGAAATAAGGTAAATGGATGTCAAAAACTGCATTCCTTAATGGATTTCTTAAAAGAAGAGTTGTATATGATGCAACCAGGAGGTTTTTGTCGATCCTAAAGGTCCTAACAAAGTGTGGAAGCTCCAGCGATCCATCTATGGACTGGTGCAAGCATCTCGGAGTTGGAATATACGCTTTGATAAGGTGATCAAAGCATATGGTTTTATACAGCCCTTTGGTGAAGCCTGTATTTACAAGAAAGTGAGTGGGAGCTCTGTAGCATTTCTAATATTATATGTGGATGACACATTGTTAATTGGAAATGATGTAGAATTTCTGGAAAGCATAAAAGGATACTTGAACAAAAGTTTTTCAATGAAAGACCTCGGTGAAGCTGCATATATATTAGGCATCAGGATCTATAGAGATAGATCAAGATGCTTAATTGGACTTTCACAAAGCACATACCTTGATAAAGTTTTGAAGAAGTTCAAAATGGATCAGTCAAAGAAATACTTCTTGCATGTATTACAAGGAGTGAAGTTGAGTAAGACTCAAAGCCCGACCACGATAGAATATATAGAGAAAATGAAAGTCATTCCCTATGCCTCAGCCATAGGTTCTGTACGATATGCCATGATGTGTACCAAACCTATTGTGTACATTGCCATGAGTTTGGCAAGGGGTACAACAGTGATCCAGGAGTAGATCATTGGGCAACGGTCAAAATTATCCTTAGAGGACTAAGGAAATATTTCTCAGTTATGGAGGTGATAAAGAGTTCGTCGTAAAGAGTTGCATTGATGCAAGCTTTTACACCGATCTAGATGACTCTGAGACTCAATCTGGATATATATTGAAAGTGGGAGCAATTAGCTAGAGTAGCTCCATGGAGAGCATTGTAGAAATAGAAATTTGCAAAATACATATGGATCTGAATGTGGCAGGCCCATTGACTAAACTTCTCTCACAAGCAAAAACATGATCACTCCTTAGTACTCTTTGGGTGTAAATCACATAGCGATGTGAACTAGATTATTGACTCTAGTAAACCCTTTGGGTGTTGGTCACATGGCGATGTGAACTATGGCTGTTAATCACATAAAGATGTGAACTGTTGGTGTTAATCACATGGCGATGTGAACTAGATTATTGACTCTAGTGCAATTGGGAGACTGAAGGAAATATGCCCTAGAGGCAATAATAAAGTTGTTATTTATATTTCCTTATATCTAGATAAATTTTTATTATTCATGCTAGAATTCTGTTAACCAGAAACTTGATACATGTGTGGATACATAGACAAAACATAGTGTCCCTAGTAAGCCTCTACTAGACTAGCTTGTTAATCAAAGATGGTTAAGTTTCCTAACCATAGACATGTGTTGTCATTTGATGAACAGGATCACATCATTAGGAGAATGATGTAATGGACAAGACCCATCTATTAGCTTAGCATAATGATCTTTAAGTTTTATTGATATTGCTTTCTTCATGGCTTATACATATTCCTTTGACTATGAGATTGTGCAACTCCCGAATATCGCAGGAATACCTTGTGTGCTATCAAACGTCACAACATAACTGGGTGATTATAAAGATGCTCTATACGTATCTCCATAGGTGTTTGTTGGGTTGGCATAGATCGAGATTAGGATTTTTCACTCCGAGTATCATCATAATAAGCCTTGCAAGCAATGTGACTAATGACTTAGTTACGGGATGATGCATTACAAAATGAGTAAATAGACTTGCCGGTAACAAGATTGAACTAGGTATGAAGATACCGATGATCGAATCTCGGGCGAGTAACATACCGATGACAAAGGTAATAACGTATGTTGTCATTACGGTACAACCGATAAATATATTCGTAGAATATGTGGGAACCAATATGAGCATCCAGGTTCCGCTGTTGGTTATTGACCGGAGAGGTGTCTTGGTCATGTCTACATAGTTCTCGAACCCATAGGGTCCGCACGCTTAACGTTCGATGATGATTTTGTATTATATGAGTTATGTTATTTGGTGACTGGATGTTGTTCGGAGTTCCAGATAAGATCATGGACATTACGAGGAGTCTCAAAATGGTCGAGAGGTAAAGATTCATATATTGGACGATGATATTCAGACACCAGAAGTATTTTGGGGGTACCGGGTGCATATCGGGTCACCGGAAGGGGTTCCGGGCATCCCTCCGGTAACTACATGGGCCTTAATGGGCCAAGAGGGGGACAGACCATCCCCTAAGGGGCTGGTGCACCCCTCCTATATGGGCTGGCCAAATTGGAGTAGAAAAGGGGGAGGAGGAAAGGAAAAAAGGAATAGGATTCCCCCTTCCTCCTCTTCCCTTCCTACTCCGAATAGGAATAGAAAAGGGGGGATGCCGAATTGGCAGGACCCCAAGTAGGATTCCTCCTACTTGGGGGTCCCCCTATATATATACGGTAGCGCTAAACTAAGCCCGAGCGTAAAATCGCTAATCGTGCCCTCCGGCCAGGCTAGGCAAACAAGACGTCCGCACGCACCGCTGCCAAATTAACTAACCGAGAAACCTGTGGCCGCTTGATCGTAAAAAGGATGAAAACCATCGTAACAACCATCTAATTATTACGTGAGACCACCCCGCCCCTCCATATTGGATGGCTAGATTTTCTTTAGTCTACACGCTCGTAACTGTTTGCGAAATATAGTAAAGGATTACCACACTAGCTTTGCGTTGGTCATTATTCGGTACGTGTCAATTGCTACTAGCTTTTGTGTGGTAATTGCATTACCATATGGTCATTACTGCTATGATTAAAAGTTGGTTTTGCCCATTACTAGAAGTACAACTTGGCGTTACCATACATTTATAGTTGGACTCAATGTGGGTAGGATTAAAA